>NW_019385067.1:199022-258817 GCF_000671375.1 Centruroides sculpturatus | reverse complement strand
AGTCTAATAAAATGAATAAATATTCTTGGTTTAGAGGAGAAACTACTTTTTCGAAAATGTTGTTTTTGTTAATCTGCTGTTTTAATTAAAACAAGATAGAGTTTAATTAATGAGTTTCCGTTACCAAGAGAATTGAATAAAGTCAATAATACCCGAAATAATCTTATTTAATGCTGAATATGATTATTTTTGTATTAAAAATATTAACAGAAAATCTTCTGAAGTTATTTATTACATTTTACCTAGTTTTCATTAAAAATTTGAAAATTGTTAATGAAAGGTATTTTAGCTCTTCCTTTGAAATTCAATGTATAGCATTTTATTTCTGTAATAGTAAAAAAATTGCACATTGATTATACAGAACAGTCATCCTTAAGGATATTTTTCTTCGTATAAGCTGTCGAGGGAACTGTACGAGTTAACTAGGTAACAACGTGGGAATAAATGTCGTCAATACTTATTATCCAGATGCTGAGGAAGTTATCATAATACTAACTGTGATTCCACTGAGGATTCTTGTTTTTATAAATGATTATTTTATCTAAGCAACCGTTCTTCCATTTTTCTAATATAGATTCTCTGTTCTATACACAAAAATATACGAATACTCATTTTAGTTTTAACTTTACGCTTTTATGTACAGTACACAAAAAATGCTAATATGTATTTAAAAACATATATTCACTTTCTTCAGCATAAATTTTTCGCTTTTCTCCTTGCTTAGAATATTCTTTGGAAGTAAAATAAGTAATTTTCTAGGATCTCTAAAGCCTAATATATTAGTTTCGTATTGAAAATAACGTTATAAAGTTGTCATTTACAAGTGGGAAAAAACTATTTCAGTTTGAAAATAATATAATAACTTACGTAAACAATTAATACAAATTTATCATTGAAAAAACTGTTTGTAATATCATGCAAAGTATAATGAGTACCTAAATGGTTTGATTATATATATATATATATATTTCAATATATATCATATTGAAAATGATATATATATATATATATCTCCAATTCTTTCAAATTAAATTAAATTCCAAAATTTTGTTAGCAATTTTTAAAATATAATTTAAGGTAATTTTATTACAAACTTTTCTACTTTTATGCTACTTCAAACACTTAAATTAATAATCCTATGCTGAAATTTTTATTATTTTGTTTGTAATCTCTATACAATGAGATAACGTATTCTATAACTGGATAATTGCTTTTTTTTCTTGCACTTAACAGAAATACTTTCATTAAAGTATAATTATTAACTTTTAAAGTGTTATTTATTCCTATATGAATCTATACAAATCTTTTTCCTCCATTTTTTCTAGGTGAAGGTAGTAGGCAATATTCTCAGAATTGTTTTTCATTTGATTTATTCTGCATATTGTTGTCTTGTTGATTCTTGGAATACGATAAATGAAATCAAAACTATCTTCCACAGCTTTAATGTAGATATAGTCATTTGAATCCAAATCCTTTCAAAAAAATTAATTAATTAATTAATACTGAGAAAATGCAAATTAATTATTTAAATTTTGATTTCTAAAAATTATGTAAGAATACAGAAGAGAAGTTAGAATTATTTAATTTAGAATATTCTTTAACTGTATTAGGTGCTATAAGAATTTCTTTTCGTTCGCTTGTATTTATTTCGTCTGTAAATTAAAAAAAGTAAATAAATTCAATATTATATTAATATATTATAAAGCAAACTAAGTAGAAAGATTGATTGCAGAATATAGTCCATGCCCAGTTATTATCTACCAATTATCATTGAATCATTTTCATCGAAATCAAAGACTTGATTCACGAAACACGAAGCAGCTCTTGGATCTTCGTCCATAATTTGAATATACATATTGATTTCTCTATCTAGAATAATGGATCTGTTTATATTATACAGCGTAACTGAAGATAAAGACTATTATTGCTAAATATTACACCTTTATTTTCCAATTATCATCGTGTTTCCATTGTCATTGTAAAAGGCTTGATTTATGAAATAATTAGAGACGTTTAAATCTGGGTCTTTAAGTACAAGACCTGTATTGATTTCTCTATCTAGAATAGAATTATCTGTTTATATTGTATAATATAACTAACTATATAGAATCTATGACTGCTAAATATCATGATTTTGTATACCAATTGTCATTAACTTGCTATCGTTATAATCGAAAGTTTGATTTAGAGAACAATTAGAAGCATTTGAATCTGCATCTTTAATTTGTTGTTCTTCGCTTTCTCCGTGTAGAATATTGGCACTGTTTATATTAGTAAATTGAAATATATATTTGTTAAAATATTTTCTGTCTTCTAAATTTGAAAATAGGCAACGTGACTTCGCAGTAACTGGGTAATGTTCTGTAAGAAAGAATGAAATCATCGTTTTCCTCTTTTGCACTTCTTTCAGTTTCAGAATATTTCTCTAGATAAAATTTTTTAAAAAGCTCAAAATTTAACTATCATTAGTAAGATATCTTAAAGATTTGTAAGATAACAGTTAGCCTATTTAAAATAAATTTAAAATTAGATAAATCTTGATATGAAATATTTTCTGATAAAATCGATACTTTGAATATTTAAATTCTAATCGAAATGACGAAAATAGATTATTTTATGTTTTATCGATAATCTGAAAAGAGCTTGATATGAAAGGAATCGAATGTTTTGATTCATTCTTTGAAAAAAGTCCTCAATGATAATGAATGAATGAATGAATGAATAAATAAATAAATAAATAAAACTGAATAATTAAATATTTTAAGTTGCATTTATAATTATAATTACCACATTTTCTGTATATACTTTTAGTTATTTCAAGCGTTAAATGACTTGAAATTGTTTTTCCCAATAGAGGCTGAATAGGGCTTAAGAGTTTTTTCTTAAGCCATATGATAATAAGCTTTCGGGATATTTTCGATACGAAAGTTAAATTTATTATCAAAGAATGCTGATAATTCAAATAATTAACTTTATAGAATAATCGTTATAAAGAGATACTGCAAAAGTCATATAATTACATTAGTGATAATTAGAATACTTTCATCTACTGTATAATCAGATAGGAGAATTAGAGGAAAAGAAATTTCATAAATTATATTATTTTCAGCCCTGTTCAGATAAGCAATTATATGAAGAAAGAGCAATAATTTTAATTTTTTTTTAATTTATTTTACGCAACAAAATTCGTATCAGATAAAAAGTGGTAGAATCTGCAACGAAATTGGTATTTTACAGTCAGCATAAAAAGCGTTCAAAGATTTTTTTTCACCACACTTTCGATGAGAATAATAAAATCATTTACAGCATACCATTAAGCGAAAATCATAAAAGCAATACGAAACTAGAATCAAATGCACTATTTACGATATGTCTATATAAATAGTTATTGGAGGTTGTGTTAGCACCAGATTGAAGAAGACGTATCATGTTACAGATAGTAAGGAATAATATCGAACGTTGTATTGTTTATTTATCAAAGTTAATATAAAGAAATTTATAATTTATGACTTCGAAGAATCGGTTTGTTGAAGAGGAAACAAGTATGAATGTAAGAGCCAAGTCGGAAGATGAAGACAAAACAAAAAAGGACAGTTTTCTATTGTTTAGATATATAAGTAGCGTCAAGAGTTTGGTAAACAATAAAGATAAAATTGGCAAAATAACTGTAAAAGCCAATGGGGAATATATATATATATAAAGAATATTAACCCAGAAAGGAAGTTTTTAACTTGAAAGTGGTAAAAATAACTACATAAGAAAAGGCTGTTTAGGAGTAGAGTATTTTTATGTAGCTAGAAGGCATGTAAGCCTCCAGCAGTAGATTTTGATTTAGAGAGAGGAAAACATTTCGCTGCAAGTTTTCGTTGGTATAAAATCGATAAGAACCTTTTTTCTTTTCTTTTTTTGAAGAATTATAAATACCTATCGTTGAACCGTAAGTAAATAATGTTGAGCGAGTTCTGAAGAAAAAAATTAAACAAAAATTCCTATAGATTTACAAAGACTATAGTTCTGTGAAATATATATACAGTATATATAACATAAAAGTAAAAATTTTAACGTAAATCTGTTAACAAAGTGGATTCATAAACGATGAATGGTTAAATGAGAAAGTCATAAGTAAATGTCTGCTTTCCCCATTCAATATTTATTGTTATGATATTCAATAGTTATTCTATTAAGATTTCTTATAATATTATTCGGAATAAATGATAAGCCCACTGATATACTATATCTCTTAATGATATAGTATATCAGTGTGCTTATGATTTATTCCGAATAATATTACCACAATAGAAATCAAACGTAAACGAAAAATTTTAAAGTACAACTCATATCAATTAATCACAAACATAATTTAAACTAATGTTTATTTTATTATAACAAAAATATTCAGTGCTAACTGATACATAACTCATAATATGAAGTGTAAATATTAAACATAAACTAAAAATGTAAAAGGCCAAAGTGTAATTTAAAATTTCAAAAACGAGAAACTGGATTGAAAGTAGCATTCTTGAAGACATAATAATCCCTTTAGTGATAAGCTTGTAAGGAATCTTATTCCAAGATTATTGGAAAAAGATCAGGAACGTCAGAAAGGCGTACCTTCGAGGCATCCTCAAAAAGTGAAGTGTAACTTTCGAAACTAGAGGTACAGTACATTGTTGAAACATTAATATTATTTCGTTGGGTATCAATCTGGGCGTGTATTTCAGATCATTATTTACTGAAAATTAATGAATCCTTTCAAAACTAATAATTCATCATAAGCTACCAATACTTCCGTGGAATTTCTCTCGAGAATACGAAGATCGTCAATCCTAAAAATGGACATTATTTGTTCTAATATTATGCTATCTTTTAGAATATGACGAGAAACATCAGAAAATAGAAAATGTTATTTACATTAAGAAAGAAGCTATAGGCTGCAGGTCTTTCCATCTTCTAATTATAAGTTTACACTTACTAGACTTGGTAGTTAATTCTCTTATCTTATAACTTTGACATCAAAGGAAACATAAATTTTTTATTTCTATCTTTTAAGAATTTAATCGTCTATATTTAATGAGTTTCGTATATATAATAACGTAAAATCAATATCATAAATAAAAAAAGTAAATAAATTCAATATTATATTAATATATTATAAAGCAAACTAAGTAGAAAGATTGATTGCAGAATATAGTCCATGCCCAGTTATTATCTACCAATTATCATTGAATCATTTTCATCGAAATCAAAGACTTGATTCACGAAACACGAAGCAGCTCTTGGATCTTCGTCCATAATTTGAATATACATATTGATTTCTCTATCTAGAATAATGGATCTGTTTATATTATACAGCGTAACTGAAGATAAAGACTATTATTGCTAAATATTACACCTTTATTTTCCAATTATCATCGTGTTTCCATTGTCATTGTAAAAGGCTTGATTTATGAAATAATTAGAGACGTTTAAATCTGGGTCTTTAAGTACAAGACCTGTATTGATTTCTCTATCTAGAATAGAATTATCTGTTTATATTGTATAATATAACTAACTATATAGAATCTATGACTGCTAAATATCATGATTTTGTATACCAATTGTCATTAACTTGCTATCGTTATAATCGAAAGTTTGATTTAGAGAACAATTAGAAGCATTTGAATCTGCATCTTTAATTTGTTGTTCTTCGCTTTCTCCGTGTAGAATATTGGCACTGTTTATATTAGTAAATTGAAATATATATTTGTTAAAATATTTTCTGTCTTCTAAATTTGAAAATAGGCAACGTGACTTCGCAGTAACTGGGTAATGTTCTGTAAGAAAGAATGAAATCATCGTTTTCCTCTTTTGCACTTCTTTCAGTTTCAGAATATTTCTCTAGATAAAATTTTTTAAAAAGCTCAAAATTTAACTATCATTAGTAAGATATCTTAAAGATTTGTAAGATAACAGTTAGCCTATTTAAAATAAATTTAAAATTAGATAAATCTTGATATGAAATATTTTCTGATAAAATCGATACTTTGAATATTTAAATTCTAATCGAAATGACGAAAATAGATTATTTTATGTTTTATCGATAATCTGAAAAGAGCTTGATATGAAAGNATTGAAAATTTTTTTTTTTTGTTAAGATTAGTATATGTGTTTCAGGTTCAGTACAGTACATTTTATTGTTTATAGCCATAAGGCAAAATATTGAGTAATATAAAGGAAAATTTGGAAAAATATGAGGCCATTAACTTAAGAAATAACGAAATCTTGACAGTGAAACTAAATAAACAGCTCACAAGAGGACCTTTCCTTTGGACTGAATTGCTGAAGTTAAAAGTGTGTTTATCAATTTTGTTCAAAAAGTACTGTACGTACATCTTCTATATATTTTTTTTTTCGAACGACAGAAAAGTAATATAAATAAAATGATTACTCGATATAACGGCAACATGTAAAAAACTATTTTAATTACGAAAACTTAGCATTCGTAAATAATTTAAACCTAGCCAAAGTAGATATTCGTGTAATATTAATAAAGTCAACTTAAGTTAATTAAATTTTAATCTATTTTCATAAATTTATTAAATCATATTATGATTTATTTAGTTTACGTGATAATAAAAACATTTTAATTACTTAATTTACTTTAGAATAACATTCGAATGACTGATGTGCGCTGCTGGATAAAGTAAATAACATTAAAAATTATATAATTAAGTCTCATAGCTCTGTGTGTGTTATGCTGAAAATATACTCAGAACACCATTTAATTACTTTTGTAGATTTTATAAAAATAATAAAAAATATATTATTTAAAAAAGCACTCTTATTTATAAGTATGAAGTAAATTAATTTATAGTTTTATTATTACGTATTCCTTCTAGAAAAAATATTTTTGAACATATTTTACAGAAAAATTATTTAAATTTTTAGTTTATCTGTCTGAATATATTTGAGCAAACATCTACTTTACTAATACATTTTAATTATAAAATACCTTATGCATTGATATGATAGCTTATTTGATAATTTATTTTAAAATAAATTATCAAATAAACTTTTGAATTTATTTCAAAAATAAATTCAAGATTTATAAATGAATTTATACAGAATTTAAATTAAATACATTTATTTTACCAGAATTTTTTCCTCATTTCGAAAAAACTAAACCGAACGGAAACCATTACAATTTTTCATGTTACATAAATCTAATATATTAACTATTAACACTTAATCTATTTGTTTAATTTAACAATGAGTTAACTAAACGAATTAATTTTCAACAAACTTTGACAAATTATCATTTACTTTAATATACAGTAATTCGTTTTTTAAAAATTAAGTAAATTTTCTCTGTTATATTTCATCGTAATGAAAACAGCCATCAGTATAAAATATTTTAGATAATTTATATACAATCAATGATAATTTGGTACAATCTTGTTCATTTATTTAGTAAATAAGATTGGATACTACCTAAATAAGCTTCTATTTTTGTGTTTATAAATTGATATTTTTAAATATTTATGTATGCATCTATCTATGCATGACGGATAAAGGATAACTTATATGTATCTATATAAACATGATGGATAGAGTAAAGAAAATTCGAAAGGAACGAATTTGGAGGAAAAAATTGAAGGAACAGAAATAAATGAAAACAAAAAAAAAACTATTTATATATATATGTACGACTCTCTCAATTTGGGTGGAAAATAACATTGTCAGTATGAAAAATATCCTGAAAATAACAATATATATGTATATGCAAACTTATTATTATGTATACTAACATATACACATTATATAATAATGTAAACAAACGTATAAACAGAACTGTTAAAACAATTTACATGTATAATTACTATTTAGAAACAGTTGTCTTTAAGTCTAATAAAATGAATAAATTTTAAATATTTATTTAAACTTATTACGTGAATATTTCACAAAAAACACATGTTTCCTATCAAACTTTAGAAAATTTAACTTAGAAAATGAAAAACATTTGAACTAGAATGAAAACAAAGAAACGGATTCCACAAGTTGACGTAAAGAATTATTCATTACGAATATAAAAAAGAGCGCTTTTCACTTAAAAATATTTTAAAAAATTATATTTTTAGTTTAAAAATTAACAATAAATTTTATTTCTTATTTATAGTCAAACTTTTTGGGGAAATTCCACATATAAATTGATTTGGTTGAATTACATGATATTGATCTAGAAGAAATTCTTCTATGCCAAATAGTAACATTTAATTTTGTGATTTGTAAAAATTCGTATTATCAAATGTAAATCTAACTAAGCTAGCATTTTAATTTTAAAAATAGATATATAATAAAAGACAAGATATAATTTTAAAAAAACTTTATTTTTTTAGCTCGTTAGAAAAATATATATAAGTTATATAACTACTCAAATTTATCTAATGTCTTAGTACAAATTTAAATAAAACACGAAGCATTCATATTACAGAAAAAATTTAAATATGAAGAATTATTATTACTTTCTGCAAATTTACTATTTTTTATACATATATACAAATGACTTTCATCCATTTACATTAATATTTTTTAAAAAATAATGTAAGATTATGATTTTAATATTTGGAAAAACAAACAACATAATTTATAAAAACTTCTCCATTTTGATATGTTTTTAATTTAAAGAAAAAGTTAACATCCTTTAAAAATAATTCAATAAAAGAAAAAAAAATTAAGGGACTTTCTTTACTGCCATCTAAAGGGTATTATTAGAACTAAAGTATTAATTTATTTCGATTTTTTATTATTCTTTAAACAGGAAATGCGATTAAAAATACATCTAAAAACGATCCATCTAAAAAAACCATTAAGAAATTTTTTCTTTCTCGTCTCCCATTAATGAAAACTTCAAAATATTTAAAAGGTGCTTAGAGTTGCAAAATTATAATAATTTGAACAATTTTATTTTCTGATTATAATTATCTTTTAAATTCCAAATTATTTCTAGATAAGTTAATAGTTATTGAATTTACAGTACTTTATTATTATATTTTAATCTAAATTATTTTACATTAATTGGGAAAAAATTTTAGTTTTATTATGTCTTCAGATACATTACAAAAAAAAAACAGAAAAAAAAATAGAAGAGTAATTTAGACTATTAAGTATCCATTAGTCTCTTCACCATTAATTACGAAGGATAGAAGCGCAATCATTAATTAAATATATTTGTTTTTAATTAAAGGATGTCTTACTGTGTTAAATTCTCATTATCTTTGCTTTTTAATTATTTTTTATGTGCACAGATTAACGGTGTTTGCACACGTTTTTATTCATTTGAAGTGAATATTCTGAATTTACATATTAAAATAATGAAATCCATAGTTTGTTACTTCGAGGATAGAGAAATTTTGCTAACTATTTTAAATTATACTTTTGAAATATTAGATTTTAATTAATGATATTCTAATTTTAAAATTTATATTTTAAATATTGAACTTTTCAATCTGTCAAGTTTTGGCTTCTTATTATAAAAAATATGTTAATAATATTTCGAAATTCGAACATGTGATTCTGAATCTTAGACTGTTTTTTCTTGGTTATATTAAATTTATAATTTTATATATAAAATTAACTGCGGCCTAATCAAAATAGGAGACCCTTTCTAAATCAGAAAGTCCCATCTCAGGTTCAGAGGAAACTCTTGTATCATAAATTGCATAAATTCAATGTAAATGCACAAAAAATATATATACAATACATTAACGTTTACACTAATTTAAATCGTGTAAATACCATTAGAAAATAGCAATAACAAAATAACAATTTTAACTTCTAACATTTTAGATTACAAACTAAAAATTAGCAAGTTCCTCATTTCTGATCTTGTCCATTTATCTTCTTGGTTTTCTTTTCCAATTAACAATCACAAAATTGCTATTTTCGATATTATGTTTACAACTGATGAATAACACACTGTATTTTAATAAATTCATTTTAAGTAGAAAAGTTTCTGCTAAAGTCAATAATTATTAAAATACCTTTTCGTGTGGAATATTTTAAATTTTTTAATGTGCGCAGTCCCGAATTTAAAATTCTAGCGCCCTGGTCTCAATATGCTTTGATGCCCCTCTCTTGTACTGTACAGTACGTTAAAATTTACAAGACATTCCCATTATTGTGTACCATTTATTATAACTTGAATTACTTCTTCAATGCATTTGAAATGTTCTAGTAAATTTCAAATAAATCTTAAATTAATAAATAGTAAATTTACTGTAAATGCATGCACTAATAACGGGAAATAAGGTATTAGTTATAAAATTCTTGGACTAATGCCTAGAACCCGGGACCCAAATTTATTAATAATATTTTTAATTTTTATGTGAAATATGTTTTTGTGTACTATTATAATAAAGTAAAATAAAAACAATTTCAATTGCAATTGTAATAACTGCAATTGAAATTGTTTTTGCAATTGAAATTTCTATTCTGTTATATACACATTATATAATAATGTAAACAAACGTATAAACANGGCTTCTAACACTTTTAATCCTATCATATCATATATAAGATACTGCTATAAACTGCCCAACGCGGAAAATGAAGAATTTTTGATCAACCAATCCCGATTGTCCAAAGAACTTTTGACATTTCAATCACGGTTCTCGGCTATTAGAGTTACAGCTTATCATTTTTTTCTTTATTAAGATTGTATTTTCATTGTCTGAGAAGCGTAATGATGACAATCCAACATTGCTGTTTCTTTCCAACTCTCTAGAAGAGTTCTTTATACAAATGTAAACCTCTATACAACGAAAACCTGCCAGAACGGAAAATTTTATCGTCGCATTCCATTTTAAATAGGTTTTACTGTATATACGAATGAAATCATCCGTACGATGGTGTGAAAGCGGATTATCTAAGCTGAAAAATCTAGGCTCAATTTTTTTTTTGGTAGGTTTTGATGAATATCTTTCACATTTATGAAGATAGACAGCCATATTCCGGGGAGAGGCAAAAGGAGCCATGCTCCTCTAAAAATATACAAGTTAATAATATTCTAGTAATAAAAATTAGTTATATTTCCATATTAAAACTGTTACAAGTTTTAAGAGTTTGTTACAAGTACATTGTGCATATAAAATTTAATTAACTTAAATAGTAACAAATGCAGATAATGAAATAAATTATCATTATAAGTTTAAATTCGTTGGTTTGTGCGCCTAGCAGCAGTAGACATAGGTTACCAGAAAGCAATTCCTGGACAAAATCCAAGAAAGACCAGCTGCGTTTGTCTTAAAATCTATAATTCAAATATTAGCATAATGTTCTTGTTTATCATGAATAGCCAAGGAATGAAATTCACATTTGCGAATGAGGTAACGCGAAAATAAGAAGCTCACCCATTTTCAATGCGTTGGCGCTGATCAGTTAGCAACGTTCTTAATACAATTCAAAATTTTATTAATGCCGAGATGCAAATTTTCAAAAATTTTTAAAGTGTAATTCATTTTTTTTTTGTTTAAAAACCTAAATAAAAAAATTATGTTATAAATTCTAATTGAATTAAAAAATTCATCTAAGTTTGAATATAAGTATATTAAACTTAACTGAGTAAAATGTTCATTAAGTTGTAGAATCATTAAAGATTATATCGAATAATCAATATAAAAATGTCAGTTGTTGCTGGAGAGAGCTTGTTACCAGTTGCTTAGCGCTAAGGTTATTTTGCAACAACGTTCTTTATTTAAATTTTGTTTAAAGTGTATATTTCATTTAAATATTTAAAGCACCTTCAAATAAGTTTAATTCATTATATATAGAATTCTGTATATTGGATTAATTGGGCTACAGTTTGAAAAAATTATACTTATAAGTTCCCACTGTCGTCCGTCTGTCTTTCCTTACTTTAGAGAACGCTGGATATAGATGATCGACGAGACAAGATATGAAAACCCGTGGGACAGGAGGCTCCAATTAACTGTATAAGGACTTCTAACAAAAACCGGAAATCATGTTATTTTAATTCATAACTTTCCCTGAATGACCGGCACGACTCTATTGTCAAAGGAAAAGTGTGATGTTACAGTATATACAGGGCAAGTCACTACTAATTTGAGGTGGAGAAAATATATTTTAAACTAAATTAAATAAATAAAATATATGATTAAAAATTGCAGCTCGGCATTGTGACGATGTCATAATAAATAATTGCTCGTTGTATTTATAATTGTTGAGCTCAGCGAACGATGCAAGCAGCAGTCGCATCACTCTATGAGTAGATGAACTTAAAGTTTTGTTTTAATCTTATTTAAAATAATTATTTTTTTAAATCAGCTTGAATTTTAAAGAAATAGTGAAGAAATTTATTGTTATTAAAGATTAAGTAGTTTATTTAAAGCCCGCATCTGTTACAAACGTTTGCATCGATGGGTGGTCAGCAAAATGACGAAAGAGCGCATTATTAAGTAGGAATGTAGCCTAACAGCAATTTATCAAATACGGCTAGCTAACTTACAACTCCATATGGACACGTTTTAACCCATAAAAAATTAATATTTTTATAAATTTAAAATATAATACAGAAATTCTATGTAAATAATGAATTTGCAAGGCGACATCGCGTCGAAATATAGCTTAATAAAACCAAATTTTATTCCAGTCAATAAAAATATTCAAATATAGAATAATAAATTTGTAAATTTAATATCAAAAACGTTTTAACACTTTATTTGATTTAATGTAGATCTATCTCGTTCATATTCGTTTAATGCCTATCTTCATTCAAGCAAATAAAAACTGTATAAAATAACGATATAATAAGTGAATTTTCTATAAAAACAGAAATAAAATAATAATTATTCATTTAAGATTAAAAATTCGTATTGGTTTCAATTATTTTTTTTATTTTAAATCTAGTAAAAACAAAGGAGCAAAGGAAATAAATCTAAAATTACTTTTTAGGCTCAAAAATAACACTGGAATTATCATGTTTGCATTAATAAATGCCCTATGTTAAACAAATAAAACAATAAAAATCTTTCTAAAACAGATCTACCAAATGGAAAACATATCGGAACCGAATGATTTACAGTACTATATAAAATACTATCCCCACCACATAATCTTCAGGTGTCCCAAGTTTAGGCCACTGAGAAAGACTCTCACCGAGACATTGTACTGTACAGGCAGTAGCGTAGCGTAGTGGGGCGGCAGGGGCGGCACATTTTAGGGGGAGGCAAAATTACGTTTTAGGGGCGGCAAATTTTTACAATAAATAATAATAATATCTTATAAGAATTTGAACCGTTTTATTTCATATTTTCGTCCAACTAAGATTCGGACCGATTGAAATGAGTACGGAATAGTGTTACCATCCGAACAGTCCGGGAATGGACTCGCCGTCCGGGGATATCGTGCGCAACCTGTCGACCTTTTTTTTGCTTGTACGATTTATTCGTATACACCTCCAATAACCAATAGAGCTAGGTCACTTGCGTTACTCCTATCCAAGTCGTCCTAGTCTCTAACTGTAACTGATTTAGAACCGGCATGCACTGCACATTATTCTTCGCATTGCAAAGTGACATACGCATGCGTCAGGAACTTCTGTTCGAACAAATTTCACCTGCCGTCCGGGTCAGCGATTTTAAAAAGGTGGCAACACTAGCACGGAATTTTTCATTACTTATTCTGTGACGAAACTGAATTTTAGTCTTTTATATTGAGATACCTAAATAAAGGGGCGGCGAAATTTTCCTCCGCCCCGGGCGGCTGACACCCACGCTACACCACTGTGTACAGGTGTGGTCTCCATTGGCCCTGTGCCCCAAAGGACTTTTTCATGAGTAAACGGACATTAAATGCTTTGAAGAACTTCATCATGGACATCGGGGTCACGCTCCTTCGTTCTAGGCTGTACAGTTCTCCTCTATTCACGAGGAACACCCATTGTACCATGGCCGAGCTGGCCGTTTGGGATTTCGGTATTGTTAACATCTCCCACTGGTTCCTGGCCGTGTTGGCCTTCGGGGGGACTCTTTTGTGTTTTGTTGTATCCCACTGTATTTTGGCCGAATTGGCCATCTGAGGATTCTTCGCGTTGTTGCTCTCCACTATAACCTGGCCGAGTTGGCCGTAAGGGGGACTTTACGCGTTTATTTTTAGTTATTTGTTTTTTTTTTATTTTTGCGTTTAATTTTTCTGCTTTTGTACACCAACTCATTCCGGGTTGGTATTCTCAGCAGCTTCTTGGGCATAGAGTCGGTTGCTCACGTACATAGCTGACATTTGCTCGCGTTCCCTGTCTCCTTAGAGGCAATACCATGTGCAGACTAAAACTCTGTATATATTTTGACCATACTGTTTTCTGTGGACTACGCTTTATGTGTTGTAATTAGCATACTCAATAAATGGAACTCGACGGCGCCATGGTTCCCATTTCACACTTTCCTATTATTCTTTACTTTTCTTCTCTCTTCTCACTTTTTTTAAAACTCTTCATCCTTCCTTTTCAAAGTCTATGCCTTAAGGTTCGGGCTTCTAACACTTTTAATCCTATCATATCATATATAAGATACTGCTATAAACTGCCCAACGCGGAAAATGAAGAATTTTTGATCAACCAATCCCGATTGTCCAAAGAACTTTTGACATTTCAATCACGGTTCTCGGCTATTAGAGTTACAGCTTATCATTTTTTTCTTTATTAAGATTGTATTTTCATTGTCTGAGAAGCGTAATGATGACAATCCAACATTGCTGTTTCTTTCCAACTCTCTAGAAGAGTTCTTTATACAAATGTAAACCTCTATACAACGAAAACCTGCCAGAACGGAAAATTTTATCGTCGCATTCCATTTTAAATAGGTTTTACTGTATATACGAATGAAATCATCCGTACGATGGTGTGAAAGCGGATTATCTAAGCTGAAAAAATCTAGGCTCAATTTTTTTTTTTTGGTAGGTTTTGATGAATATCTTTCACATTTATGAAGATAGACAGCCATATTCCGGGGAGAGGCAAAAGGAGCCATGCTCTCAAAAATGATGAATAAATAAAATATTATATAAAAGCAAATAAAACATTTATTCCTGAAATATATTTTTATTTGTATTTTTAGATTATATGTGTTTTTTTTTTTTGGTTAAACTTAAAAAAAAAAAAAGTTTATGCTCAAATCTATTTTCGATGCTCCCTTATGACGATACCTGGCTATGCTACTAAATATAGATATAAGAATACAAAAGTTACCACATTAAAATGTAAAACTAGGAAAAGTACATTTTCTTTAACTCTGAAATCTCTCATGAATAACAAATATGCTGTATACTTTGATCTGTATCTATTATTGCTCAAACTAAACTTATTTAATGCTAATAAATGTATAAAATCATAGTTAAAAAATGATTCAAAAGTGCCTACATGAAAAATAGTTAAATATTTTTTAGTGAAATATTTGATTTCGTTTTCTCTCCTGCTCAAAAACTTGCTTCTGTTTTCACTATAACATGTCATTATTATCGAGTTAAATAATTACGAGAAGAAATGAACATAATATTTTTAATATAGGCTATTTGATGTTTAATTTCACTATACCAAGCTTAATTTTATTACATTTTTCCAATCATACTTTGTTTAAATTTATTTAATGAATTCTTATAATGAAATACNTATATATATAAAGAACTTTTATATATAATATGGAATATTCAAAAAATATATTATAAAACTTATTGATGATGAATTTAGTTAATCTGAAAAAGTTTTTTCAATTCATGAAACAGTATCAAGATACAATTAAAGTGATATTGTAGTTTATGTAGAAGCATTCATTGATATTTTGTAATTAGCTAAATATTTAAATCTAAATACTGTATTAACTGAATTCTAAGACATGTGTTTGAAATTGAATTTTAAGATTTTTTTATGAAGAGACATTTTTAAATAATCAATTTTATTAAGTTCTGTCTAATAATAAGGTTGTAAAACATAATACAAATATTATAAAACAGTTTGACAGCTCCATTTCTATTAATATAGAAATTTTAATTTTAATGTTGCATCATACTTCATCATCATCATTTGACAGCTCCATTTCTATTAATATAGATATGGAGCTGTCAAATGATGCATGATGAAGTATGATGCAACATTAAAATGAATAACTGTTTGTTTTAATGCTGCATAATAATATCATCTTGAAGACATTTTAAGTGTTAAAAGGAGTTTAAATTAAATGCTCGTTACCAGTAAAGTACATTTGAAGTGATGAACATTGAGCAGTATATCTAAAAATTTGAATTGGTGCACCATGTGGCCTGCTTGCAATGTCTTCCAATTGTTTTGGACAAAAAATATAAGACACCATTGATTTAAAGATGCACCTTTATTTCAGACAAGTAAAAATAAGTTAAAAAAAAAAAAAACATTTTAGAATCAAGCAACTTTGGTGTCTGACCAAAGTTGCTTGATTCTAAAATATTTGTTTTTTTACTCATTTTTACTTGTCTGAAATAAAGGTGCATCTTTAAATTAATGGTGTCTTATTAAAAAATTAAATGATTAAAAAATATACAAATCAAACTGAATCTAGTTATTGAAACACCTTATAATAAATAAAGAATTCATAAAGTTAAACTTTTTATACTGACGTTAATATTTTATCGAATAACAATTCGTTTTAATTACAGCCACGGGCTTTCTAATCACGTTAAATTTATTTTAAAATGATATAATATTTTGCTTATTTCTTGTAAAAGAAAGTGAAATTATTTTTGTTGAAAATAGCTCGTCAATTTAGAATTAAGAATAACTCAGAAATTATTTAGTACGGCTAATACTATGCTTACACGACAGAGGTTAATCGGGATTAGATTTATCCCTATGAAGTTAACCGGATATGAAAATGACAGAAATTAAAACGGTGTTTATACGGAATAATGAGGACAGATATTAATTATTCAATCACAGTTACTAAAAAGTCACAGGTAACGCCTATGACAATATTCCAATACTCGGTGAGCGGTGATTTTTTAGTGGCGACTAAAAATTGGCGACTATTCTAGCAGATGAGGCTATAGCCAGAGATTACAAATGAGTAAACCTTAGATGGAAGGGTCTATGTCGTATGAAAGGAAAGGAAGGAGATGTGACACATGGATCTGATCTCTTACAGCTGTTCTGTTTTTAAAAATGTTTTTATAACTATCTTTATCATAGATAATTTTATTTTTACTTTTTTTTATAAATTTCATTACTGTGATCCATGTGTCAACTTCCACATGTCTCCTTCCATTCCTCTCATTTGACGTAGACGTCTACTCTTTTCCAGCGCGGACTGTAGTGTGTAATACTTTCTATATCTAGAACTTTCATCTGCTAAAATGGACGTAAGAATTCTGCAATTAAATATTTTACTGTTGCAATTGCTGGCATTAAACAATAAAGCGATTCTCTTTAATAACATCATAATAAATCTTTTCATTTAAAAATTTTTTAATATGCTACAAAATTTTAACTTATTCGATGAAAGTTCGAATAAATGAGCTTTCTACACTTCGATTAAATTAATGTATAAACTTTGTCAATTCAATTTGAAACTTCTTATATTTTATATGTAGTAAAATATTACGTAAATCGAATTGTTTCGAATGACGAGATAAAATTATGGAATCGGGAAAAAATGTATATACAAAACAAATGGCGTAAATGTCAGTATCATTAATGCTACGAACCGACTTAAAGCAGGTTAACCCCATCGCAGAAATCGTGTTAAAATAGCCCAATTGTTAGAAAAATGATTGGAATTAGCAACTCTGTTCTGTTCAAACGAGGAAAGTTATCGGGTTCAAAGATTAACTTTTGTCATTTAAATTTAGTATAAACATAATATAACAGGGATTACTAGTAACCACAATAAACTTTTAATCTCATGCCATTTCTTTGCATTGGAGATTGCAGCACTGAGCCCTTTTGTATTCTCATTTGAGAATTTCTTTTGTTATCAGCTGTTGTAAGTTAGTAGTAATCTTGTCTGTTTTCAAGTTTTAAGATGTTGGGGTAATGTGTAACCCATTTTGTTATTACAAGTAAATTAATTTTATTTCTGTCAGTTCTATCTGCTATAGAACGACTGAAAGACTCTCTGATGCACAATTACAGCTTGCTAAACGCACTAGGATGACTTCAAAGCCTAGTGATTTGGACTATGATGAAGTTTTGCAAGCTTGGCTCAATGATGATAATAATTGACTCTGGTGCGGAAGGATTTAATTTTGAAGATAACGTCTGTATGAATTTGTGCATGAAAATGATATAACACTTTCTGATGAAGAGAAATGCACCATCAAGTAAATTATCAGGCAAAAGTGAATTTGGTCAACTGTTGCCTCATCGAATTTTCATCCTCCTAAAAAAAAATTGTGCTACGTGTTTCTGGAGTGATGCATGAAAAGTCACTTCAGTTTTCGATGCAAAAAAATTACTATTTATGATGCTATGGTACTGTACATTCAGTTTTACAATTTACTAACAAAGAAATATATATAATTTGCATCAAATACTGTTTATAAGAATTGTATACAGTATATGTACTGTACAAAGTCACAGATTCATTAGTTTTATTTGTTATCCTAAATTTTAGGTTGATTGCAACGAATAAAACTAATTTTCACTTTCTATGTCTATTTAATTTAATTGATGTTTAACTTCTGTCAAAACTTCAATAACAGATGATGGGGTTATTTATAACTCCGTATTATAGTCTGCGCAGGGAAAGAGTAGACACTAATCAGCCTAAGCTGGAATGGTCTATGTCAGATGAAAGGGATGGAAAGAGACGTGTCTAACACATTGGGAGTTGAAGTATGGATCTGATCTCTTTTAGCTCTTTTGTTTTTTACATTTCTAAAACGTTTTTATACCATCTTCATCACTGTTTTATTGTTTTGTTTTATTTTATTTTACTTTTTTGCAAGTTTTATTACTTACTCTTAATTCTAACGTTTCTCACACGTTAATCACGTCTCTTTTCCTCCCTCTCATTTGACATAGACCTTTCCGTCTCAGGCTAACTCGGGTCTACTCTTTCGCTGTGCGGACTATAGAATTAACCTACCACTATTTCGTATTAAAATTCTAGGAAATATATCCAAATATTGCAGTTGCAGAAGGCTAAGTGATTCAATGAGGAAAAACAGTCGAAATAATTTGTGTTTGCTTTGAATCTTTACGCATTATCTCGTGTAAACTTGAAATTATCATTATTGTATTAAGATACGTAAATAGTAATAATTTAATTATTTAATATATGATGTACTCGTAAAACCCAGATATAGATAGACCCAGCTTATGCTACACTATAAAACCCAAATATATTTTTTGCTCTATGTAATTTTTGTCTTCACTGTAGACTGTCATCTAAATTAAAAATACATTTATTTTTTGCCTACGAATATATTTCTGTTACAAAATTCTATTGGAGTATTTTTGAATTTTCACAAATTTAAAGCATTTCTTTTGATTACAGTCATTAACCCGAATTTTTTTTTGTTTCACATTCTACAACGATATTCAGCTATTCATAAAATATTTTCTACTGTTCCTGCTGAGATATTTATTCCATTGAAAACTTTAAAATCTACATTAATTTTTGGGACAACGAACTTTGAATTTTTTTCACTTCTTGTACGATTAAATTATTTTATTTAGATACTCATTTTTTTACTTTATACTTCATATATAAATCTATCATTAATACTTTGTTACAATGAAGACTTTTTAAATTTATCAACTCTCCATACATATTTATAGTAGCAGTGTAACATTAATTTTATCATCCTCAATAGTTTATTTTCATTCATAATTCATCTTACATAACTTTACAGAATTTTTCATCCGCTTATGACTGAATATTACAAATATTCATTTGATCTAAATAAGTTTTTATTATAAATATTGTAGCCTACTCTTTCCCCAAAATTATGTAATTGTGTAACTGTATGAATAATTAATGTTTATTCATGTTTGATCGTACATTTTGTTAAATTTGTCGAGTAAAATTAATAACAGCGTTTTTACTTGTGTTATTTAATATCGTCATTGAATATATATTTAATTTAGAAAATTGTATTTAGAAAGCAAAAATTGATTTAAGATTTTAATAACTTTTTCTTTTCGATTCACGAAAACAGAAGTAAAATCAAATAATATTCTTATAAATTTTAAACAGTTCAGTGTTATTTTATATAAATTGATACCGAATTGTTTAAAATTTATATAAAACGTAATGTATTATATATATATATATATATCATTTTACACAAAATATAATATTTTCATTCTAAAGTTTAAACTGGCTGGAGGCTACAAAACGAATGTTTCTTACGGTTGTATAGAAACTGTATAATAAATTTTACTCCTGAATTTAATAACACTAACGCAACTAAAATAATAAATCATTTTAATATATTTTTAAAATAAAAAAACGCTTCTATTGGTTTTGGGGATGGTCGCACCCCCCACTTATATATATCACTGCATCTACATACTCATTGTGATTAAATTCTACATTTGGTTACGTTTATCGGATTTTGGGGTTAAGTGGATGATGAGAATCTACCCCTCTAAAACATCATTAAAATGCATTGTCATCTGATTTAGCTACGTCTTCAAAGTTTCAGTCTTTTACTTTAATTAGAAGTAGATGAAATTTGAGTTGCAAATTTCGAAAACATGAAATAAAGCAAGTTAAATAAAGCATTTGAAATATATATATATATGTTTTACAAACACCTTTTAAACAGATTCTTAATCTTTAAAAAAGATCATTTGCTAAAATCAACATTAATTATATTTGAAATTTCGTCTTGCATTTTAGAACAAGAACACGTAAACTTTTCAAATCTATATATCTATATCTATATCTATATCTATATATAAAAATGGACTTGTATGTCTCTATATTTTACTTTTCCGCAAAAACTACACATCGCACGTGAATTTGTAGTAGCCCCAAGTCTCCATTCGTGCATAGGGGTGGTTGTGTCTCGATAGCTATAAAGGTGCGGGAGATATGAGGCTGAAAGTGGTTGAAAGTGGTTTTCTATTTCGAATGTTTTGTTTGAATTTGTTCGAATTAAATTCGAACATAAAATTTGAATATTGGTTCGATTATAGAACGATTGTAAACGTTCCAGAAACGTTGAAAATAGTTCGTTTGACTAAACGTAAAAATTCTCTAATTAGTCTGGAAACGGGGGACCTAATTCTTGCATTCTGTGAAAACGGGTAAGATTAGCTATAATGTAATTATCTTAATCTTCACTATCGTTACTTTTTGCCCAGCGAAGCGGGTCCTTGCAGCTAGATTCTAGATTACTTAGAAAAACAGTCTTTTATATATATATAAAAAACTATACTATTACATACAAATAAAAACCCAGCGAAGCGGGATCTTGCAGCTAGTTATATAATAATAATAGTAATAATAATAATAATAATTTCATATTGTTTTATTTTGTTTTATTTTATTTTATATTTGTTTTACAAAATAGAATAGTATAAGATAATAGAATAAGTTATTTAGTGAATTTAAAACGGTGTAAAATAACTTAATTTTATTTTTCATATAAAAAAAATGTCGAATTGTAAAAAAATCGTATAGTAATAATGATCAGTGGATCAAATTTTTAATTCAAATTTAGCTAAATGAGTTATATAAAATTTCGATTTTTATTATATGAAAATGAATTTAATAATATTATTATATCAAAAATTACATTTAGACACGCGAAGAACTCCACGTGGGCAGCTTATTGGTCAGGCGTTAATACGGTGAACCCACGATCAACTACTGGTGCTTTATCCATTCTGCCACCCGTGAACACTAAGAATCTAAAAGGAAAAGTGTAATCTGTTTAAGATATCAGATCATGTTATGCTAATTTGTGAGAGATTTCAATAAGTATAAGTAATGTGCATTCCAAATATCATGCCTATTGTTTCTTTATTTTGTTCTTAACTATTCAGCAAAAAAAAAAAAAATCGTTTCTCATAAGCTTTCCTTCATCTTTTACTATAACGCAATCCAAGAATGTTATTAGAGAAAATGGCTAAATTATTTCGAAAAATAGAAATTTGTCTGATAACATTTACACACTTTGATAGTCTGATGATACTTAAATAGAATTTGTAAAATATATTATATTTATTTTATATATATTATATTTTTAAGTAATTTTGTTAAAATAAAATTGCATTTTAAAGTCATTTTTTCTGAAATTTTTTGGGGAAAAAATTGTTAGTTTTATCACTGTTCCTTGAACATGTCATTGAATATTCATTCATTCTATTGATTAGAAAAATATAGGTTACATTGAAGATATCAAATATAAATATTAATTTGGCTTGATAAAGTTAAATACAGAATGTTGGTGTTTAAAAAATTAATGAATATAGTATATTAATATTAAAAGACTTTGAAGGACAAAATTGAATAAAGTTTCGATAACCATAATAATCATATATATATATACAGCTGCTTTCTTTTTCTATAATATAGAATGCATGACGGTGATTGAATAAATATATGGCTGTCTGGTTGTTTGTTAACATAAAATATTCATAAATATATCTCTACTTAATAAAAAATTTGCTGGAGAAAAATAATAAGTTGAACGTGTTTTTAAATAACGCTTATTAAAATTACATATATGTTAAAGTTTTCTTTAATTGAATATTCAGTAGCATTAATATTAATAAAATATTAAAATATTTTATTAATGTTGCAGAGCATTGTTTATATTTATTTTTCTATTATTTCTTAATATTTTTATACTGCAAGAACGTTAGTCCTAGCCCATCACTATCCGATTGCTCCCATTGTGGATATAGCCCAACGTTTCTCAAAGTGGGCGATAACGCCCCTTGTGGGCGCTGGAGGCTTTCAGGGGGGCAGTAGAAGGCTCAAAGAGAATTGGGGGGCGTTAAGGAAATATAGAGGGGCGACGGCAGACAAATTCTATNAAAAATATGGGAAAAATCTCTCTTAACACTAAAATACGAGTATCTTTCGTTTAATTTAAGTATATCAAAAGTATATAAGTTATAAATAAATAAGTATAAATATACATAAAAATAAATTTAATGAATAATAAATAAGAAAAACCACGAAAAAATGAACACTTTTCCTTTTTTCTTTTTTTGTATTGTACAAAACGCTCCTTTATTATAATAAAGGAGCGTTCTGAGCACAGTATCAACAAATTTCATTATATAAATACAAAAATGTTTTAATACTAAAACGAGTGAACATTTTGAAATTATTGTTTGTTTAAAGTGGGGACATTATATTCATCATAAATCATAAGCATCATAACAATACAAATTTTACAGAGCCATCAATTTAAATTAATCAAGTAGTGTTAGAACAGGTTAAAATAACATACGTTTTTCCTCAATAAATAATACAAAAAGTAAATTGCGATAATTTTTTAAAATGTTTCTAGAATAAAACTTTGAATAAAATGTTGAATAATATATTTTAATAAATTTAAGAAATATTTAAGTTTATGTCGTTAGTAAGATGTTTGTTATATGGTCATTTACATTATATGCGATGCTTATTATAAGGAACAATTGGAACATCGTATGATAATTTGCTATTGATTGAATGAACAAATATAAATGATTGCTTATGATATATCGTGTATGGTATATTTAAGACAATTATTTGTTAATGGTCATTTCTGAAATTACAATCATTTCGAAAGTGAATATTAACACGTAATTTGATATTAGTAACTGGAAATTTGGTTAATAAAGCTTGAATATGCTGACTTAAAAGAAGAATGAAGAAGAAAATTACATGTCTTACAATTCCTCACTATATAGCACTCTGAGAATAATGCATCAATGGATTTAGATAATCCCGAGACGTGAAACAGAGATATGATTTATCACTTTATAATGATAATAGAATGAACGACATTTATCGCAGTATGTGGTTCAATAAAATGATACTTATAAAAACTAGAGATTGAGTGCAATTGCAGCATACATAACCTGTTTAAAGTACATAAAAATAATTATAAAGAAAAAAGTAATTAAATAATTGATTGTTTTACGTGTTCAATCGATGTATCTATTTAATTAACCAAAAATTAAACAATGATATTTACATTAACTAGATTGCTATCAATTATAATAACATAATTACTTATTCATAATCATATCATCGCATTCTCTGTAATATATATAGATACTATATATAAAAAAGCGAATTTATGAGAATGTGTAGGAATATAAATGGTTGTTCTTAATTGATGGTGGCGATTTTTCTTTGCCATCCGTATAGTTTTAGTGTCTGCCTGACTGCTGCGATTTATCTTATGTCAATAATGCTTGAAAGCTTTAGGATATCTGCATCGTCCACTTGGTTTAGATAAAGATCACTCTGGTTTTTATCATCGAACTTGTAATCATTGTGAAAGAATAAAGAGAAGCTGTAATCTCAATTGTAGTAGTTGTGAGAAAGAATAAAAGTGATGAAAAAGTGAAAGCTGAAAATATAAGCACTACTTCCTATTTAAAAAAAATTACTTATACCTTAAGAATGCACTAAATCTTACATAATTTGTGCAAACGTAGTTTTACTATTGAGTATATAATAATTTATAATTTCTATATGTTAAGTATGTTAAACGTTTTTATGTGATTTGATTCGTTTGTCAATATTTACAGTTCATATTTATTTATAAGAGCAATTCAAAAGATCAACTCTGTAAAACAAAATCGATCTTTTGGGTTTTTAATTTATTTTTATTGAGATGTATAAAGAATTTTCTAACTTAAAAGCATTGCCTTAAGTGAAATTATATATTAGTTTGTTTTGTAGTAACTGTTAGTATTGCCATAAGTTCAAAACTAGAAATTGGGACATTGCGATAAAAATTAATGGATACCCAGCATTAGGTACATATTAGATACACTAAAAAATAAGTAAATAATGCTAATTAAATTAATATTATGGAGCATTTTTTTATTTCTTATTATGTTACATATTTCACTAAGTTTTTGTTAGAAAACACGGCTGCTTTATTGTAGATCTGGCCGAATTCATTATGGACATATTCATTTAAATGTAAAGGTCATCTTAGTGCCCACAGATCGAAAAGAACAAGAAAACAAAAATCAAGCTAGACTATGGCCAAATGTAATCATTGATTAATTCATCATCAATGATTGCACGAAACCATCGACAGTTTCTAAGCCATCGCACAGCAATATGTAAACAAGCGTCTAGATGCAGGATTACATTGGCAGGCTTAGACCGACTGTAGCGCCTCTAGAGAGATATATCGAGTAAACTCGTAATCGGTAAGACGAACTAATACGTGTTAACAAAAAATAAGGAAAGAAGCTATGTTTTTTATTCAAATCAAATTTTAAGCTATAAAAATCCATATTGAAACTTATAAAATAAAAACATTCATTGATTATACACGAACGAACATTTTTTTTTACTATTTTTACACCTTTCACTTAAACTACATTAATATAATTGAAAGAAATGACATGAAAACAATCTGCTTTCTTCCAGTATTCTGTTTATCGACATGTATAAACACTACTTTCTCTTCTTTTACTATCTCTACAGAAATATATCGAGTGAACTCGATATAATATTGCTAGAAGATAGATAGATAGAACTCGATATATTTTTCGAGAGGTGCTACAGTCGGTCTCAGCCAGCCAATGTCTTCTTGCAGCTAGACGTTTGTACATGTAAGACCACAGAACTCGATGCGCACGCCAAAGATTAGCTAGACGTGCGCGTCTGAGATTCTGAGGACAGTTGGCGCATGCATGCACAACACCTATCGCATACAATTCTTATTTGTCCTTTTTTAAAAACAGATCGGGACATTTCGGGAAAAATTTTTCAATCGAGACGAAACGTCCCAAATCGGATAAATCCCGAAAAATTGAGACGTATGGCAACCTCAACTGTACTTTACAATTATATAATAATAATAAGCTATTGTAAAGAATTATCGCAGTCATCACAAGAATCTTATTGTATCCTTGTTTGTAATATGGAGATATTTGTTGCTGTTTGAATTTCACTGAAGTGAGCTTGATAACGAAAACACATATTTAAAATGTTACACATTATTATTTATATATATGATTATGTTTTCTCAATAACATCCTTGAGTAACATAATAGATATACAGTATATTTATAATCCTAAAGAAAATATTTTTAAATTACAGTAAAATCTGTGTACACGGGAATCGTTAGATACGAATTACTTTTTTCCGTTTATGCAGATTTCCGTTTTAGCCAGGGGCCGTTTTAGATAGGTTTTGCTGTTTATATCAGTGTTAATTTACGTATTTTTAAGTCAGAATTTATAAAGTTGCATTTTAGAATATAAAATCAATAAAGCTAAAGCTGAATCTATAAAGTCATCAGCTTGTCACCTCGGAAGATTCGGGGCCAGTCCTTTGGAATTTTTCATGGGTAAATCTGTCTTGCATTTGTCTGGACACCCAAAAACCACTTCACTATCCGGTTACCACCATAGTGAGTTTGATCGAATCCATGAAGAGCATGGAAAAATCTCTCTTAACACTAAAATACGAGTATCTTTCGTTTAATTTAAGTATATCAAAAGTATATAAGTTATAAATAAATAAGTATAAATATACATAAAAATAAATTTAATGAATAATAAATAAGAAAAACCACGAAAAAATGAACACTTTTCCTTTTTTCTTTTTTTGTATTGTACAAAACGCTCCTTTATTATAATAAAGGAGCGTTCTGAGCACAGTATCAACAAATTTCATTATATAAATACAAAAATGTTTTAATACTAAAACGAGTGAACATTTTGAAATTATTGTTTGTTTAAAGTGGGGACATTATATTCATCATAAATCATAAGCATCATAACAATACAAATTTTACAGAGCCATCAATTTAAATTAATCAAGTAGTGTTAGAACAGGTTAAAATAACATACGTTTTTCCTCAATAAATAATACAAAAAGTAAATTGCGATAATTTTTTAAAATGTTTCTAGAATAAAACTTTGAATAAAATGTTGAATAATATATTTTAATAAATTTAAGAAATATTTAAGTTTATGTCGTTAGTAAGATGTTTGTTATATGGTCATTTACATTATATGCGATGCTTATTATAAGGAACAATTGGAACATCGTATGATAATTTGCTATTGATTGAATGAACAAATATAAATGATTGCTTATGATATATCGTGTATGGTATATTTAAGACAATTATTTGTTAATGGTCATTTCTGAAATTACAATCATTTCGAAAGTGAATATTAACACGTAATTTGATATTAGTAACTGGAAATTTGGTTACACTTCCTATACACATTTAGGATAATCCATATACGGGAATGTCATTAGTATTACAAATATAACAGTTATGAATAGAGTAAAGAAAATAACGAAAAAATGTAAAGAATTCTCGAAAAATATTAACAGAATTCCTATAAAACTTCGGAAGTTTAAATTTCGAAGATTTTATAAGGATTTAAAAAAATTAATTTATAATTGTTTCTAAACTGAACATATTTAAGTCCTTTTATTATAATGCTTACGTACCGGAGCATTAACCTAAGTTGTTGCTTTCATTTTCAATGTTTCAAAAATTTCAATTTGATTACTAAGGAAAGACCTGAATAAATATCTCAGAACTTAAATAAACATGAAAACTTAATTAAAAATTGAAAGTTAACAAACTTAAAATACTTAAATGAATGTTAAAATCAAAGAATTTTATTAATTACTTTTCAAATATTCATTTGTTAAATTTTGACAATACAGTATATAGACTATATTGTCAAAATTTAATAAAACAGTGCGTTATAGTAATGAAAAACTTTTATTTTAAAATTATTCCTGTCATATAGGCCTACTGTACCTTACTTTTCTATTAGAAATTAGAATTTTTGCATAGTATATGTTACAATAGGAATTTTTCATTATGCAATTCTTTTGTAACTGATATTTTATTTACTTTATTTTAATGAATGGAAGGAAAAAGAAACAAACAAAAAACAAAGAACTTACTAATAAAGAGATTCCTTGAAATGATTTAAAATTTCAGTTTGATTTAAGATATTTAATATTAACAAACAAATGACTAAAAAACAAAAGATTCGTGTAAGAAATGGAGGCTACGAGCTCAGTCGTTCAACATTTTAAAACAGAAAAAATTAAATATACAGTACTGTATATCTATTTATTTTTAAATCGATGTTACACAATTTTTTCCTAATTTTCTAATATTAAAATTTTATTTTGAAATATTTTTATTGGAGTAAAAAGTGTTTTTGTAATTTTTTAATCACAAATTGACGGTGTTAGTATCTTTTTCATTAAAGAATAAACAATAAGAAATAAATAAATTTCTTAATTTAGGTGTAAATAAAAAAAGTTTATATTTTTAAATCGAAATAATTCAAAAATAAATTTATTTTATTTCAACATTAAATTGTTTATATCAGACTTTATACAGTCTATTTATGCTTAAATAATTTAATATTAAACTTTACAGTTTTGAATAATTTTTTATTATAATTTTTTATTTATTTAGTTAAAAATTTTAAGAGAAATCTTATAAATTATTAGAAGTGCATTACGATTTAAATTATCTGTCAAATGTATAATAATTTACTGAAGTGTAATATCATTATTATTGATAATTGTATTTTATAACATCGAATTCTTACATGGCGTTATATTATTTAGAATAATTATTATTATAACTTTATTTACTAATCTTTAGTAGTGATTTATTCGCAGTAATAATTATTTTCTTCTCAATTCTGAAGAAAAAGTGACTTTGTGCAAGTAAATAATACTTTAATTACATGAACAGATCAAATGATAACTTTATCTAAAGCCAAAAATACATGAGATTTAGATTTTAAAAAATTATATCACTTACAAAAATTACCGTATTTACTCGGATATAAGACCAGGTTTTTATTCATTTATCACAGCTTCAAATTCCTAGATCGTCTTATATGTGCGAGCGAAATATTCTTTGCGTTTTTGCAAATAATTTTTGTGAACCGTGTATTCGCATTTTTTACCGAATGCTTACCCTCTGGTATTTAAAAACATAAGTATCTTATATGGGTCGTTTGAATCATTCTTGTGTATTGTCGGAAGTAAAGATGAATAGCAATAGGAGAAGCAAAACTTATGAATTGAATTTCAGATTGAAATTCCAAAATCACACAGGAGCACAATATAAGATTTAATTCATTCTCACGCGAAAACAGATGATTATTCGGAAATCAGAATTCGGAGAAACTCATAAGTGTAATCTACGGAGAGTGGATTCGACTGTTAAAAATTAGCGATAAAAAAGGTTCCCAATTGTCCAGCTTTATATGAAAAAATTAAGTTGTCGATTTTACAATATTTTTTATTAAAGTTTAAAATGCCAGTAATTTTTGCGGGACAATATGTGCATTTATGTTGATTTGATATTTTACTTGTGATTACACGAAATGAAATTAGAATTGTATTACTAAATCTAATTTTCTTTATTTTGATCTTTAAAGTCACACCTCGTCCTATATGCGAGATCGTCTTATATTCGAGTAAATACGGTATTTTAGTCTATTCATATTATCAATTTCTTTTTGTCTATATTAGTTTAATTAACACACTGTAATATATGATATTACCACATATTAATTAATACATTTTAGTCTATTTTGATTCTCTTATATAAAGTAATACATTTTTTTAAAAAATCTCGACAGTTGAACAGGATCCAAGGAGATCAAAATACTCTTCTAAACAAGGAAAAATGACTTCATACTGTAATTAATCAATCAAAACTTCTTGAGAGGTTTGAATTTGTTCTTGATTGATTGACTAATATTTCGTAAATAAACGATTTTTCAGCATGTTTGTCCACAATTCTCTCGCCGTCCGTTATAATTTATCAACAATTCTATAAATGTTTTAGGATTATTTACGTCTGATATAGAACATATACATAAACGATTATTGATAAATACGAATTATGGCAAAGAATTATGTAAAATTATACTAAAAGTTCCAATTACAAGTGACGTTTTCTTAAATATGGAAGATATAAGGTGATTATAAATTATTGAGTACATTTCAGAAAGGAATAAAAAATAACACACAAACATCTCTGTTTTTCTTCAGATGATAGTGTAGCTGTAAAAGTTTGTGCTGTACTTAATTGAACGTAGGTGCACTATGATGGCATATTTGGAAATCTTTTCTAAGCATACAGTGACTAGCACTATATACTTTGATATACTCTAGGGTTATGCATGTGATACCACAAATTTAATACTGACAACTTAACATTTACTTCCAGCAAGATGGGACCTCTACACTGGGGTATAATTGTTCGGGACTACTTACAGGAAAAATTTCTTGGATGTTGGATTGGCTGCAAAAGACCAATTTACTGGCCACCTCGATTCCGTAATATTACACCACTGGATTTTTCGTTGGGGATTTGTCAAAGACAGGGTGTACACAACAAAGGTTTGCAACATTGAAGAACTGAAGAGATGAATTGGTGAAGTTAGTGGCGGAATAACTGCTGAAATGCTCTGTAACACATGGTGCGAAATTGAATGCCACCTAGTTTGCAGCTAGTTTGCAATATATAAATTAACGTGCTCAGTTAAATATTTTCATAAATTAAGAAATTTCTAATTGTATTAGTTTTACAATTTTTATAAATATTGAGCACATCATAATAAACAAGAACTCAACAAACTGGAATTGCTAATTGAATTTTTTTCTTTAATTTTATATTTCTCTTCATTTTTATCATATTTTTCCCGTAATATGTAGCAAAATATAAAAATTATATTGCACAATATTTCAAATTATCAATCTGTAACTACATAAAAATATTCAAAATGCTCTTGTTATATAAATAATAATGACAAATAACCATATTACATAAGATAATTTGATGTATAGAATGTGTCAAAGATTGATATTAATGTTATTATTTCTGGAAAGAAATATATCGTAACAAATATATTGTAGTATATTACAATGTATAAAATGTTTTGATAAATAAAATAAAATGTATTAATATATAAAATTTAAATAAAAATTTGTGATTAAAAGATTAAAAAATTAATAAAGAAAATAGACTTTAAATCGAAATGTTATTATTTAATTTGAATTAAATGTTTCCTTTTAAATATTTATATTAATATTTTGTGTATTAAATTGTTAAAATCTAAATAAATCTTGGAATATTTCTAAAACAACATCTGAATCTTTTTTAAAATTTCGATATTATTTACTTACAAATAATGATATTTTACACTGAATTATTTTATTAAAATAATTTTTTGTAATTGTTTTCTCGAAAGAATTGCGTTTCTACTTTTACGTTAGAATTATTTTAAAGTAGCCTAATCCACTTTTTCCATTATCTCGTGTAGTTTTATCTAAGTTTTAATATTTTCAGTTAAAATTCAAAAATTGTCAGATAGCGTGAAATTAAATTCATTTAACATATCCACGCATCAGCTGTTTTAATGTAAACAAACTTTACATGATCGATATAAACAGACTTTATCAACATTTTAAGTGTTGGATTTTAGTTTTATCAGGTTTAAATTATGCTACTATCAACCATTTTCATGTAAACGAAAATTAAACAGCAATCTCTATCGAATTTCTATTAGTAAATTATATGTTTAAGTAATTATAAGTATTTAAAATAATAATAAAAAGTCTTAAAGTACTATTTAAATATTAACGTAGAAAATAGCAGAAACATCCAAATATATTTTACTATTGTCATTATAAGAATTGTAAATTTTTTAAATCCTGTGAGCACTGAGTAGACTTTATTCCAAGTCCATCATGGGTTTCGCCAGGTCTACTGAAAAAATTCTAGATTTATTTGGATCTCCTGGATTCGATTCCGGATTCCTCACAGCCGTAACCGCTTGAGACCAAACTGTCTAGTAAATTTTGGTAATTTTTTTTTGTTTTTTTAAATAGTTTATTTTCTATTTATTAGCTTAATATCTACCACAAAATAAAGATCACAATTTTACTATAAAAATGAAAGTAATAATAGAACCATACAAAAAATGAATAATGCGATTTCTTAAAGTCGAATAGAGGCCGATAAATGATCATCAGAAGATAAAAGAGATTACAGATAAAAATTTATTTTTCCAAATGCAAAACTTTATTTATAAAATATCCATCAAAGAATTGTATATTGGGATTAGTTTAATAAAAAAATAAAATTTTTTTTTCCATAAAATGTAAGAAAAAGAATTTTCTGAAAGTAATAGCAAACTTTAAAACAAATCTAGAACGAATGTTATAAATAATAAAATAGAAACGAATAATTGCATTTTAAATTATCTGCATCTGGCGTCGACTAGAGATGATTGAATCTGTGTTAAAGCTGGAAAACTCTTTACATCGTTAGCCTAGTTTATGTTATGAAATTTTTTTCTTTCTACTTTTAATTATATTTTCTTGTAAATTTATGATTTTGTACGAATAAATCTGGCTTTTTATTTTAAATACATTTAATAAAATAAAAAAAGAGGATATTAATATTTTTGTGTGTATTTTTCAAGTCGAGTTTATAAGTTAAACTTTTTTTTAAGAGAAAAATATCAAAAATCTATTTCAATATATCTGAAGAGTTATTAAAATTATAAATTTATAAAGTAATTTGTAATTTTACTTAATTTTATGGGTTTTTTTATTGTTATATTAATGTAAGATGATATTTGCACAATAAAAAATAGAAGTTTTTACAATTTTTTAAAATTCTAAATCAAATAAATCAGAATAAAAATATAATTACTGCATTAAACCGATTTCTTTTATCAACAACTATAGAAAAAATACAAGTTAATGTGTTTCTTCTACATACTTCTCAGATAAATATTTTTAAATAGAAATTCTGTATTAGGAGATAGCGTAGAACTTATCAGCGAAAGTTCAAATTATTTTTAATAAATGTCCTACTTTTTTTGAAAATAGAAATGTTTTAGTTATTTTAATTAAAAATAATAAAATACACATAAAAATAATATTAAATAAAACTCAAAAATACAATTAAAAATAATAAAATAAAACTTTTTAAAATTAATATTTTTATTGAATTTATTTGCCATACAGATTTTAAATTTATTAATATGTAAATAGTATAACAAATAGAATATTTATTCGTAAAAAAATCTTAAATTTTTTAGTAAAGTATCAATAGTTATATTGGTAGTTTATAATTAACGAATAAAATATGATTTTCATTTCATATGTTTTTCATTTAAAATTTTGAAAATATAATGTTTTAAAGCTTGAAGATACAAGAAATTCAATTAAAAATATTGTAAATTTCTAAAAAATATTACAAAGTAATATTAGTAAAGATAAAATATGATTGATCTCCAACCATTAAAACTTAGGAAACTAGCAATAAATTCACTTGTCAGTTAAGATATGTTGCCTTTTTTCATTTATTAAGTTACAGAATTATATTCTAACAGACAAGAGAATCTTAATAAAATATCGGTCGGCTTATTTCTTAAAATTACTTCTTATCATATTTTTTAAGTCTTAAAAAAATAGTTTATCTCTGCTTTAAAAAAAATGTTCTTTGCAGAAATGCTATTAGAGCACACGATAATCCTTTAAAACTGATTGTATTATTATCACGTATGATCTTTATATCTTGTCATACAACGCTGTTATGTGTTAAGATTACTCCCTGCACCAATTCGAAATTTTCAATTATCGATAATTACATCCATTCATACAAATATAATTAGACTTTGATGAAATTATATGAAAGACGTTTGATAATATGCACGAAATATGTCGTAAATTAATCATTTTATTTAAAAATTTGTAGCAAAAAATTGTTGAATGGACTTATTTTATTAATGTTTAAAACAGTTTTAAAGACTATTTTTTTAAACAAATTTATTCACTTATAATTTGTATAGATTTAAGGAAATGAATTAATTGTAATGATTATAATTTTTTAATGAAGTTAAAGAATATAAAAGGTTTTTATCTGAAACGTTTTCTGATAAATGTATTATATTAATATATTGATTTCTATTACCGTTCTAAAGCAATGTTATATTATTAAAAACTTTTCAAAAGAATTTATTAAGACTAAAAGTATTTTTTAAATTTTAATTAATTAAATTTAAAATATATATATAGATAGATTACGGTTTATTTTCTTATAGTTACAAGGAACTGGATAAAGTAAAAATTTATTTGAAAATAATAAGTTGGTCCTAAAAATCCTACTGTCATATGAGAAACAAATGATGTTCGAAAACTTGAAGTCTAGTAAAAATTTATTCTTTTTTATAATACTGTAAGTATCGAATTGTCCAGTTTAAAATCGGACATTTTTGTAGTTCCTATGATTAATCAGTGACAGTTTTGGATATAAATAGTGTTAGCCATTGCTTAGAGACCCTTGTTCTGTCAGCAAATGGAAAGTGTGAGATTTTTATATGTAAACGAACTTAATAGTATTAAAAATTGCTCTTAGAATCATAAAATATTTTTTTCTTTTTCTTATTTAGTCCATTATGATGCTCACTAAAGAATCACATATTTACGCATGTTGCCAAGTCGAATTTTTGGTTACTCTAAATCAGTGTTTTTCAACCTTCTTGAATACGCGACCCCTTTACAAGTTAAAAAATTCTGGCGACCCCCTAGGGCCATATTAAAACTATATCAGTGATTTTAAAAATTATGTATTTAATTTTCTTTCTGTTGAGACAAATTATTGTTGATTAAAATGAAAATTTCGGAAGAATCGACAATAACTTAACACACATAAAGTATGAAACTTCCTTTAATTATAACATTGGGCACAGGAAGCTGTTGATTTTTTTTTTAGGATTAGAATTTTCAGCTTCTACTTTTCTACTTTTTATTTCTTTTTGCAAATCAGCTCAACACTTTTTCGGCTATCATTTTCTGGGTGGGCCGTAATTCTCGCTGAAATTGTAGTTTTTTAATGTAGTGTAGGACCTACAAACACTTATCTTTTTCTTTTACCCGCGACCCCCGTGTAAGGCTTCGCGACCCCCTGCGGGTCGCGACCCACAGCTCTAAATGTTTTGTAAAATTATCCTAGAATTATTCCAAAACCATTTTATATGTCAGATGATGTTAAATGCCCTAATACTTTCCTATATATTTATAAGAAAATTTAATTATACACATTTCATGAATTGCTTTATCGTTGTTACAATAAAATGTGTATCATGAGCCATCATATTAAAAGATTGTCATTATAAAGAAACATGTGACCGTAATGTTTAAAGATGCACAGTTGTAGCAGAAAGTTGATTTTGAAATTTCACTTATTAAAAAGACATCGTTAGGTAATTTTACAAGACATTCAATATATATTAAACGTTTAATTTAACTTCCTTTGTATCATTCTCTCAAATCTTTCAACTGAAATTTCATTCACTTCTAATTAAGATAGAAGGCTGAAACTCAGAGGATACTACAAGTCCTATGACAGTGCATTATAGTGATGTTTTAGAAGAAATGGCCCTACCTCCGCCATCCTCCTCAATCCGAAACTCGATAAACATAACTAAATGTAGAACTTAATCAAATGTACAGAACAGTACGTAAACTTAATCAAATGTACAGAACAGAACTAAATGTAGAACTTAATCAAATGTACAGAACAGTATGTAGCTACAGTACATTTACGTACTGTAGGTATTTGTACATTATACGTACACTATACGTACAGTATAGTGTAGTACCCACCTACTATACCCACTTATACGTACAATACATTTCATGTACTGTACTGTATGTATGGTGGGTATAGTAATACTTCCACAATCCCGTCTTCTAATCCCGAAAAACACGCTCGATGAAAGCGTTTTTAAAAACACTTTGAAACTATATTAAAATTATTTTTAATTTTAGGAAGTTGAGTTTAAGCAGCCAGTCTCTCAGAATTCAAGAGTACAGATAAACTTTTTGAGGCTCTATTATATACATGTATTTATTTATTTAATAAACTAATGTTCAAATTTGTATTCTATTTTCTAAAATAATTACATTTGACAAAAAAGTAAGCTTTTCCTCCTCTTATAAGAAATGAAGTGAATAATTTGTGACAAATATTTTGAGACCTCCGTACATGTTAGGCCTGGATCCTATCGAGGGCTTGCAGACAGCCCTCGATAGGATCCAGGGGTAAAAAGTACAAAAAATTGTTAGGAAAGTGATCTTAAATTGTTTTTGTCTATAGTATCGTACATATTTAGATTGTTACTGTAATTAATTACAAGGTTTTATGAAATACGATGGTTTTGAATTGATATACAGTAGAGCGTCGTTTATCCGAATCAATTGGGGACTGGGGTTGTTCGGATAACTTATTTTTAACAATTATGTACGAAAAAATATATTAATTTATCCTGTGTTAAAATTTTTCTCCGTTGCGTGTCGCTTCGCGTTGAATTTTCGTCGATGTTAAGCCTAACGAAGACTATTGTATCGTTAATTATTTTTTTATTTTGTACAAACAAAATAAATATATTGAAAAATATAAAAACAATAAAAAATTATACTTCAGAAGTTAATTTAGTATCAAAAACGTAAAATATTTGAGTAGCCCAAGACATAGCCAAAGATTACAGCGCCACAGCACTGGCGAAAATTTAAATTTGTCGACTGGAATTCCTTCGGATAACCGACCTTCGGATAAACGACGCTCTACTGTATTAAAATAAGCTTTACTTATTTCACTTGAATATATGAAATTTTTAAATTTTTATAATCTATATTTATATTTAGGTACAATTTAGATACAACGAAATTAATTAGTTAAATACTATCTAATTTTTGTACTAAAAACATGAATAAGTATTTTTAATCGAAATAATAGTTTCACATTAAAAAAAAATTAAGAATATTGTTCTAAAATAAAAAGTAGTTATCAATATTAATTTTCAATCATTTTAATTAAATTGATAAATTAAAAAAATAAAATGTACAGTTTAATAATGATAGTGACGAAGTAACGCTATACTTCAGAAATTAAATGAAATTAATTAAAGAATAATCATAATTGAAGTTTAGACTATTTACAAAAATTAAATTTTCGAGTCTATCTTTAAATCCTTCATACACCACCACAGAAGTGTCAGAACCTACAAGAAAAGGCTGATACTTGATCTCTTTTAACATTGTGGAGTTTTCTACCGATTTTTTACCTTTGTTTAAGAAGTTTTCTTCAAAGCAATTAAACTATTACTCCTGTGGTGGTGTATAAAGGATTTAAAGATAGACTCGAAAATTTAATTTTTGTAAATAGGCTAAACTTCAATTATGAAGAAAATACATCCTGAGTTATCACAAAAATTGTAACTAAAGAATACAGACTAAAATTACAGACTTGCAAGCCTAAATATAATAAACATGTACCATTCGATAACCTGGAATCTAATAGAAAGTATACTAAAAAAGATTGAAGCAAAGGAAGAAGTAGGCCTAATGGATCTAATAGAATTCGTATACAGAAGCAATTATTTCGAAGTCAACAATAAGTTCTACACGCGACAGACGGGCATAAGCATGGTATCAGTTATAGGCCCGAAGCTAGCAGAACTTGTTATGATAGATATAGATCAAGCTATCAAAAAGTTTACAGGCATAACGTTCTATAAACGATATATAGTATAATTGTGTGGATGACACAATTATACTATATGACCAAGAAATAACAAAATTAGAAGAAATAGAAGAAAAAATAAACAAATTAAACGATAACATCAAATTCAAGGTAGAAAATGAGGCAAACACGGAAATAAATTACCTCGACATTAAAATAATCAGGAAAGCAAACAAGATTGAATTCGAGCCATACACAAAACCATGCGAGATCGGGAAAGTGTTAAACTACAATTCAAACATTCCGCAGTACATAAAAGAAAACATATTCATCATGGAGTATAAAAAGATCGAGAACAGAACAAGCTCACTACAGAAGAAGGAAAAACACCTCAACGAACTGCGAACTAAATTCCTATTAAACGGCTATCCAAAACGAATACTAAATAACTGGGGAAGAAAAATGAACAACAAAAGGCTGAAAAATAAACAAAACAGAGATAAAAGCACAGTAAGATACATACCCTTCCCCTACATTCGTGGCTTCTTTGAACAGGTAAACAAAAGTTTTGATAAAATAAATATAAAGCTAGCTCCAACCTATAACAACCTGCAAAAAAAGAATCCGGAAGGCTGAACCTGACATAAATAAACAACCAGACAAATACAACACTACCGAAGTTGTCTATAAAATACCTTGCACATGCGAACCGCCAAAAGTATACATTGGAGAAACAAAACGAAAATTAGAAACAAGATTAAAAGAACACATCGCAGACCCGAAGTATAATAGAATCAACTCTGTTTTTTACGAACATTGCACGACCCACAACTGCAAAATAGATAAGAATGATGCAATAATAGTACACAGGGAAAAAAATTGGTACAAAAGAAAATTCAAGGAAAGCTACGAAATTACTACAGACAGAAATAATATTAACAAGAACCCAAGCATTGACATTCATAAAAACTGGCTACAATTATTAAAATAGAATGTTTATACAGTAGAGCCTCGATTATCCGACCCCCCGATTAACCGACCGTCCTAGTCAGCAAATTTCAAATGTCCGCTAGTGATGTGGCGCTACAATATTTGGCTATGTCTTGGCTACTTTAATTAATATTATTTTTTCGTGTTTTAGCTGGCAACACTCATTCGACCATGAAGAGGAGCCAGTATTTAAACGAGGCTAAATTTTCTAATTTTTAACGATACAATAGCGATGATTACTATTTTAATTTAAAAAATATTTGTTAGGCTTAGCATCGATGAAAATTCAACGCGAAGTAGGTTAATAGCGATATACTAATATACTAATTACATGGGATATAATAATACTAGCAGGTGGGCCCGGCGTTGCTCGGGCAAAAGTAACGATAGCGAAGATTAAGATTATTACGTTATAGTCAACCTTACTCGTTTTCACAGAATGCAAAAATTGGATCCCCCGTTTCCAGACTAATTAGAGAATTTTTACATGGGTCTAAAAATATCTTCAATTTCCTGCAAAAACGAAAACCAACTGCACTTTCTCTTAAAACGTCGCTTTCTCTTAACAATTCCATTGTTACGTAACACGTCCATTGTTACGTAACACTTCCATTGTTGACACTTCCATTGTTAGTACTTTCATTGTTACTTAACACTTCTATTGTTGATGGAAGTGTTAAGCTTAATCCTGTCCCTCTCCCCCCAGGGGGGCATTTCGAAAAATCCTTTCTTAGTGTGCGTTTTCGTGACGTACCCTGTGTACCAAATTTCAGCTTCCAACTCCTAACCGTTTGGGCTCTGCGCTGATTATTATTATCAACCCGTCTAGATTATATGTTAGATACTACACTAATAATGGATTTTTTCATACTTTTCGGTTATCCGACTTTTCAATTATCCGACCAACCCCAGTCCCCAATTGGGTCGGATAATCGAGGCTCTACTGTAATGGATTTTTTCATACTTTTCGGTTATCCGACTTTTCAATTATCCGACCAACCCCAGTCCCCATACAGTCGCAGGCGAGGCTGTGTGCAGCACAGGGAAGTGACACGTTACAAGTTACGAGGCATGCGGGGGAGGCCGTCAAGTCGGGAGAAGAGGGTAGAGGAGGGGAGGGGAAGGGGGGGGAAGTACGGAAGGTGCCTGACTGATACTGTACACGCAAGTCACAACCTATCGATGTAACAGACTGAAGAGGGGCGAAAGCCCGAAACGCATATCTGTATGAATTAAAAGTGGATGATGAAATTATTTGCCAAGTGTCGATAAATGCACCAAGTTGTGACATAGAATTAGAAGAAACAAGAATAAAGAATAATCATTTATCACGTATCAATTTACTATTAACTTTAATTGTCATAATAATTCATAAAAAATGTAATTTATCATTCTTTATCCCAGAGGTACTCAATCTTTCCGGGGCTACGGAATACCATACCATTCACATATTTTTATTGCATGGAGCATCAGCATCAATATATTCAAAAGTTAGACAGATACACGCAACTCTTCGCTTGCCCTTCGTTATTTCCAAACGAATGGCAACCCAGAACTCACCACGAGGAGGTGGCTGCGTCAGAGTTCACCGAGAGTTGGAAAGAATGCTACTCCGCACGTGTTTAACATCACCTGTGCAGTTTCATTCTTCCTAACTCACACTTTAATAATAGTCTTTCTAGAACTTATCTGAAATTTAAAGAAGCGGAGACCGCTGCCTTCCACCCCATTCTAGAACTTACCTGAAATCTAAAGAAGGGGAGACCGCTGCCTTCCACCCCATTCTAGAACTTACCTGACTGCCTTCCACCCCATTCTAGAACTTACCTGAAATTTGAAAAAGGGGAGAAGCCCTTCAAAAATACTTGTTGGCGCCTACTTGTTGGAAAAAACTGTTTTAAACAAACAGTTTCTTCCAACAAGTAGGCGCCAACAATTAAAACATTCAACAATCAATGCGTGCCAACAATTGGCTACTTTCGACAAATTCGTGACCTGTGTTACCTCACAACATTATTATGTTTGATTTATTTTACTTTAGAAATTAAAATAATTCCATTTTCTGATAAATAGAATTGGCCTACCCTACTAAAAGGCAATTAAAAACAAAAAAATCGCTTCTAAAATAGTACAGTAGAAGCCGTTCTTCTGGTTAAGCCTTAATGCTATTCCTCTCCTTGCGTGAGGGAGTTTCGAAAAATCCCTTCTTAGTGTGAACGCACAATGACTGCAGCGCTCCCTCTGATCACAGGCGCTCGCCATATGATCGAAGCCTGTACATTTAAAACAACGAATAATGGACATGTAATCGTCAATTATCAACGTTCCCCATTCATAGCTGATTTGTTTTAAAGCGATCAGTATGTTCCGTATCGCTGGGGAAACAGATACGTCCAGATCTCTGCATCCCTCTTTCTTTTTGGAAGTTATAGCATGCGTAATTGATGCTTCAAGTTTAAAAGCTTCCAGTGTGAGCTCTTCTTTAATCTTTTTGTTTTGTTCATAGATTTTTCTCAGAAATTCACTTTTCTCTTCAATATTAGGTACATTTAAAATTACAATTATATGTACTTTTCTCGTAAAGATCACTCCAATATATATATGAAATTTTAAAGGTAATAAAATAATTTTAGTCTAAAATTAAAAATACAGTGGTGCCTCGTATAACGTACGCCTCGAATAACGGACGCTGCGAATAACGGACTTTCTGTTTGACCGTTACGTGGCTCGAGCAACGGACTTGCTGCGAACAACGGACTTTCCGTTCGGCAGTTACGTGAGACGAACAATGGACTTTCTTCGAACAAGTGCGAATGATGTTTCCACTCTTTTGCCGTTGCCAATGGCAATCTGCTATTTTTAGGATATATTAGTATTACTAGAATGTATTATTAGTAGGCCTATATCTGAAGTAGAAATGTAATGTAATATATGTTGATGATTTAAATAAACATTAAATGTAATGTAATATATGTTGACGATTCAAATAAACGAAATGTAATTGTGTAGATGCCGAGGTGGCGGGACGAAAAGAGGTTGTAAAAAACAAACGGAGCGAGAGTAGCTCGTAGAAGTGTTTAGTGATCTTAATTAATAAAGAATTATTCGTATCATATAATCTGGCAAGTTAAGTCATTTATAATGCATCATGGCTTCTAAAAAAACAGAAAGGTGATTTCAATTGAAACAAAGCAAGAAATCATCAGGAGTGAAAGTTGACAAAAACTTTCTTGTCGAATGGGGAGAGGTTCAGGAGTTTACCAACACTCATTATCCAAACAGAGCTGAGGCCAACAGGATCAATGATCTCTACGATGACACCTTTGTCCGTCATTTCCGACAGGTGTTAAAGAAGAAAGAGAAACAGACCACCTTGGTCATGTTTTTCAAGAAGCCAGCGGGCAAAAAACAAAGGATGGAACAAGAGAAGTTGACCCTGCAAGTTCCGGTAGCCTCTCCTGAATCTGACTCCGATTAAAAAACAATAAAAAAAGACCCGCTGCAATGTGTAAAAAGTCTGTATCTGTATGAATGTGTAAAGAAAGTGTTCTTCCACCTCCTCCTCACAACATCTGACTACCCGGCATAATTGGTGTCTGCTCCATTTTCATTTTTTATGGTACAGTACGGTTATTTTATACTGCGGAACGAATTATATGTTTTAACATGTATTTCTATGGGAAAATGCGTTTCGTATAACGGACGTTTCACTTAACGGACGTGCACCTGGAACGGATTAAGTACGTTGTACGAGGCACCACTGTATATATATATATTATTAAGGCATATTATTATCTAAGAGGCAGCAAGAGAGTTACAGCCGAGAGAAGACAAAACGTTAAATTCGGCTCTGAAAATACAATATACTGTATTTATATACCGAAGAATGCATGTCCATGTGTTTGATTTACAGTACTTTATTCTATAAATATATGAATCTAAATATGTTGAAAAACAAATCAGAATTATAAATTAAAAGTTAAACATGGACATTTCAATTTTTATTATGAATAAACATTAAATAGGATTATATCTATTAGGTATTTGTATTATTATAAAATTAGAAATCCATCACATAAATAACTGATAACTGATAAATAGCTTTACTGGCAAATAACACCTTCGATAACGATCAACGATGAACGTCCCAAATTGCTAAATGTGATTAAGGTGCCATCTGTTGGCAAAACGTGTATTTAGATTCGGTTATTTTGTTGCAAATTTACAAAATAAATTAACCATTAGAAGAAAACAATAACAAAAAATATTCTAGATCAGGGGTCGCCAAAGTGGTCGATATCGACCCCCAGGGGTAGATGCAACATCATTGGGGGGGTCGATGCGGCTAGGGGATCAGGGTCACAACCTTTTTTTTTTTCTTATACAAAGACCACAACGTTTTTTTTTTTTGTTTTTTTGGTCATACACATTCACTTGTAATAAAAGTTTACGGTGGAGGTCAATGCAGTGGCGTACGTGGGTGCCAGCCGCCCGGGGCGGAGAAAAACTTTGCCCCCCTTTTTTAGGTATTTCAATTTAAAAGACCAAAATTCAGTTTTGTCACAGAACAAGCAATGAAAAATACGGTGGTGGTGCAGCGACTTGTTTAAAATAGTTCTATTGGATATTAGTGGTGTATATGAACGCGAATGAATCGTACAAGGAAAATAAAAAAAAAGTCAATAGGTTTCGCAGGATTTCCTGGGATGAAAAAATTACTAGTTCACCCGGACTGCGAGCCGATTCTCGGACTGTCCGGACAATAGCACTATCGTAGGCGCGATGCAAGTATAGATTAGGATGTTTCAAATTTTTACAAGATATTATTATTATTTATTGTAAAATTTTGCGGCTCCCTAAAAAGTGCCGCCCGGGGCGGGCCGCCCCTGCCGCCCCCACTACGGTACGCCACTGGGTCAATGTGAGGCTTTGGGGGTCGACGGTTAAAAAAGTTTGGCGACCCCTGCTCTAGATTAATGTTTCTCAATCGCATAGAATTTTTAACAATCTGAAAAAATTGCATCTCGATGAAAATCAATGAAATTTTAGAAAATATTTAATGAAGAAAATCGATGAAATTTTAGAAAATATTTAATAAAACGTTATAAACGTTTTATTAAATAGAATAGAATAAACGTTTTCATTGACAATGAAATTTTAAAGAATTTCTTAGTTGTCAATTTTAAACGTCATCTTATGATCTAGGAATTTATTTATGTTGCATTATTTATTATTAGTCTATTATTTTTTTAAATCTGTTTTTCTTTCATTATTAAGCTGATTTGATTCTACTTGATTTACTTTAATGATTATAAAATTATGTAAAAAATAGTCACACAGTTGATTTTTACTTTCCTGGCTGCTATATATAACAGAGGGAAAGTATGCCGATCGGTCAAAAAATGATCCCCAGATTTTCACATTTTTGGATTCAGGGGACCTTGAAACGTCGAGAAACGAAAAAAAATTCGAGGGTAATTTCTGTATGTATAGATGTTAGTGTGTGTTTGGGGGGTAAATTTTGTAGGGAGGTTTAGGTATTTGGGGAATTGATGCTATTAAATTTTGGTGATTAAAGGTCGAAGGACTCGTGTGTATGTATCTCCAGCAAAGTCAGACTTAATAACGATTAACTCGTTATTAGCATTTACAACTTTTTATAAAACCCATCCCTACTCTCAAAATTAAGCTTTTTGCCATTTTATAATACTGTAGTTAAAAATATAAAAAATTTAAAAATAAAATATGATAACAGATGGCGTTACCAAATATTCAGGAAAGTTAAGCAACTCGTTGCTGGATTTTTTCAACTGGTCTCTAGTGGCAAACCAGGAAACTTCATCGCTCAGCGATCTGTTTTACCTTCAGAATTCACTGTTCTAGATAATACATTAAAACATTAAATTGAGATATCATGAAATTGAATCAATTAATATGAGGATACTTATCTATACTGTTAAACTGATAATGATGATAATAGTAATTAATCAAAAACGTTTCTCATGTATGTCCAAATTAGCATTTTGAAATTTTTCTTCATTTTTTAAGTAGTCTATATTTTTAGTTTCAGATTATTAAACCAGATTAAATTTTTTAAAATTTCTAATAATTTTAATAGAAACTAAATTATTTCTGAGATTATTTTATTTTTACTCTTATATATTTCAAATCGTAAATAATCCCTGATAAACAACAAAAATTAAGCATTAGTGTATTGCAATTTATTAATAGTTTTTAAGTGATTTATTACTATAATACTGTGTTATTTCGAATATAAACCGCAGTAGCAGTTTAAAATTAGAAAATTTGAAAATAATAATAATTTTATATACTGTCAGGCCCGCCGTAAGCGGGCGTGCAAGGCGTGCACCGCACGCGGGCGGCACGTCCAGGGGGCGGCAAATCGAGCGATCAGTCACGTAATATTGAAAGTCATTGTCATAATACCCGCCCTACTTATAGCATAAGAAATGTCTTCGCGTGGAGAAAAAACTCTGACCGGCGCGCAATTACTATATTCTTATTTATATTATAGCGTTAACAGCGCCTCTATTGGCATTTATCAGAATTAAGTAAACAAAAGTAACTTAGTAATAATAAATAGTTTTTCTTTGTAATGTATTTATTTTCTTTTTTCACACCCTTATGAGACAACACTAAAGAGCCTTTCTGGCAACCTCGGCGTAGGTAGTCGTAGTTAAACAGGGGGCGGCATAATCGGTATTGCGCACGGGCGTTCAAACAGTTACCAGCGCCCCTGTATACTGTATATGATTTGCGTCAATTGCAAAGTATCTTTCTTTTTTAGGCCTCGAAAATGATTTTGTCTTTTTTACACTGAAATAACTTTTCCTTCATGGTTCTCCAACAACACAATATAACTTCTTTTGAATTCAGCACCATATGTAAACCGTTTTTCCATTATTAGCGAGTATGGGTAATAAAAAAATTTCAAATTCGATTCTACACAGCTGCTGTCAAACAATAACTGAATTAAATCAGAAAAGTGCGAACGGTGAACCAGCGAATTAACTACTATCGACGATCGTAAAAAACTGTGTCCATCGTAGAGCGTAAAGCAAAGACCCGATTGTTGGGAGAATGGGAAATCGGCAGAAATAAGTCAAAATATTCGATTTGAATTTAAGCCGCACCCAAATTTTACGTCTTAATTAAAAATTGGAACAAAAGGTGCGGCTTAAATTCGAAGTAATAAAGTAATAATTAAAAAACAGTTCTTATATGGAGTGAAATTATAAATTAAATGTTTATGACGAAGTTTACTCTCAAGACATTTAAAACTTTGGTCCTTCTTCATATAACAACCTGAATATGACCTGAGTACAATACCAATCTTTCAATGAATTTTTCATATTTAATATTTTATTCTCATTAAAATATTAAATACTAGCTGTGTTACCCGTCGTTGACGGGATATTTATTTGGTGAAATTATATTTACTTACCTAAAGAGTATATCTGCAGAGAATTGTGTTACAGATTCATTATATTCTTATTAACGGTGTGGAATATTTTCTAGATAAACTTATTGAATAACCTCCCGATATACAAAATTTCGTGTTTTATCATCAGGAGCACAGATGAACAGATTTGCAGCTACTAACACGGGAGCACGCAACATAAAGTTGGCCATGTGAAAAGCAACTGCATCCCAGGTCAAGTCCCACAACTCTCGGGCTTTGAAAAGAGCAATATCATAGCTAGAAAATCGCACATTTCCCCCCAAAAAAACAGACATCCAAAATTTTAATCGAAATATAGTGATTTTGACAATTTTGACAATTTTGACTTAGTGCAAGGTGTACAGAAATAGTAAAATAAATTCTTAAATATGACGTAAAATTATTTTATCGCATTCGTTTTGTATTTTTGATCATTTTGTATTTGTTATACTAACTCAGTGTAGTATAGACCAGCGGTTTCCCTAAATATGGAATTGAGATCCCAAGTGGATTACCAATTCTTATGTGGTTGTGTAAACACTTTTTCATAAACATTGCTCCTCTGCTTACATAGTATCTTGAAAAGTGTTATATATTTTTTGGGGGGGTTCTTTGACATCCAAAGAAAAAGTATATACAAACTCCATTGAAGAATATTGACAATCAACAACAATAAAAAAAAAATTAGTAGATTTCTATACATGAAAAACAAATTATCCAAATAGCAATAATTGTAAGAAAACGAAAATTGGAATCATCGGCAAAAAAATGTGGACAAATGACAAACACAACGGACATGCGGAAAGAACCATTGATAAGCGGACTGTCCACGCAAAACACGGACGGTTGAGAACTCTGTAGTAATGTATTAATACGATATTTTCGAGTTTATTTGATTAAAATGAAATTTTTAATGATTTTTTTAAAATATGCGACTGTATCCCTGAGAGGACTCGTTGACATGTATTATGATGACTATCTAGCCTTGAGATTCTCCAAGATGAAATATTTCGATGAAAGAACTGGATTAGCAAAATCACAGACAAGGAACTACAGTGCAGATTGGCCGAATCGGTGAAAACATGCGATCCAGATATGTTTTCGAACATTTTTGTGTTGCTCAAAGTTTATGCCACAAACCCACTACATCACGTGAATGCGAAAGGTCAGCCAGCATGTTGAGAAGTCTAAGCAACTATATGAGAGCTACAATAGCTGAATTTCGTCTTAGGTCACTGTAAACGGTCTTCGTTACATCAAAATGCTTATATTTCCATATCGTGCCAGCGTGGAACTACCTCAGGCAACATAATAGCACGATTTCTTGTATCACAATCACAATCAAGTGACTGCGCATGCTGTAGTTAGTAGCCTAAAATAGACGAAAAGTAGTCAAGTATTAATGTTTTCCTTTAAAAAATTTCAAAATCCAACAGGTAACTTAATTCCATATAAATAAATTACATATAGATGTTCACGCTTTAGTTTTTTTTTTAAAAATGGTATATGAAAAAAATCTATCTAAACTTTGACAATTACTGTATTTCATTAAACGGCCGGATGGCCGAGCGGTCAGGGTGGCAGCCCAGCGTACTGGGGGACCTGAGATCGTATTCGGACGGGTCAGGGAATTTTCGGAGGTTAGTTTGTTTGGTTATAAGAGACCCTCTTAGTGCCCACGGGGCGGAAAAAGCATAAAAAAAGTTATTTCATCAAATATCCCACCAAGCGAGTGTATTCGTTTATGCATTGCAGTTTGCTCGCTTTCCCAATTTAGATTATTTCCAGCTAAATGTACAGGATAGAAATTTTGTTTTTCTCATAAGGTGAATTCTAGCTTCTGCTCTCCTATTACCAGGAGGAAGAACTTTTTAGTAGCTACATATTTAGATATCGAAGATGATAATGAATTAAGCAAATTCCAAATGTGTACTGTACCTACAATATATATTTTTCTTCTGTTTTCATTTTGGATTGTAAATAAATTATTATTTATACATTAGTTATGTTTTATTATCCTTTATTTAACATCATCAAGATTTTCAATGAGCAAAATTAACTGTCAGAAAAAGAATTACATTTAAATTTTTCAACCGATATATGAAACTATCAATAGATTTCTCGATAAGTATCAATAACAGGACCATAGATAGTTATACGGTTGATATCCATCCTCATTCCGCTTACTCGGGCGGCATATAGATTGGATATATCGTTAAAAAAATGTTTTTGCCTACTGCTGACATTCGACTGAACATGGCGGCCCTAAAACATATGAAGCCGCAGTGGATTTACTGTACTAAATTGTTTCTTAGGATTAACAGAAATTGTAAATTTTTATATATTATTTTAATTTAATAATTTTAAAGCAAAATAAAAATTTAACACAGTTATTTATTTTTGTTGTTTTCTACCACAGAAAAAAAAAAAATAATACAGTAAAATGAAATCCAATTGAAACACAGGTGGTGCTGTAATTTAAATCTGTCAAAGAAGATGGCGGAAAACAGGGGGACGGTATGTTTACAATAATATGAAAGTTTCTTTTAATGTTACTAATAATTAATATTTTTAGAATTTTATGAAATGTTAGAGTATGAATTACTTGCTTCTCATATTCTACAGCATTAATTATATATTAACAAGTATTGAAGTTGATTATTTATATATTGCGTATGTATTTGGTGTTAGTAAATAATAATAATCACATGAAATGTTATGATGTAATTAAAGGAATTTTCGGTTATGTTAATTATTTTATTTATTCATGTATAGATTCGTTAATTTAATTCACATATGGATACATTTAAAGTATTTATATATGAAGGTAGAACTTACAATAGCATTTTGTTTGTATTTTATTTATACGAGATAAATATGGTAAACGCAAGGGATATTTTCAATTAGAAGTTAATGATAAATAGATGTAGCAAAAACAATGATTGATAAAGTATTATCTATTTTGATTTGAAGGAGAAAATTGTGTGTTTACATTGAAGTTTACAGAATATTGTTCAAGTTAAGTAATGGAAATGTATTTTTCTTTTATGATTTATTGCGTAATTTAAAAAATTCGGTAGGAACATGCTGTAGGTCACATCAGCAGATAACTGTGCAAATATTTTATTAATTTTAAATTTAATAGTGTAAATGATATATTTACTGGAATGACTAATAAATATTACTTTAAAACATTTATTACTAAATCAAATATTCAATACAGTATTAATACTAAATTTTTACACAAATTAAATTACTTTACAATTTAAATCGATTTTTAAGATATAATAATAAATTTTTTATTTAAAAATTTAATTATTTCTGTAAAAATCCAGCTATATGTGAAAATTTCTGTTTAGGATGATGGGGTAATGGCACTAGTAGTCAACTGTTTAAAGCTGTTTTGGACTTTAATATTTTTTTATTACGATGTATAATAACGTGAAAAGCAAAATTTATATATAAAGTTTATTTACTTATAAAGTAAATAACCTTACAATATAAATAACCTTACAATAATAAATTACAAACTTTATAAAGTATTATAAAGTTTGTTCTATACTTGTCATGGAAAAGAAAACATTTTAAGAAAACAAATGCAAACTTTGTTTACATTATGTAAAAAAATTAATTGATCACATGGCTGTTCATCCAGTACTTGACCAGGAAATTTCCAAGTCCAACCACTGATGATCCAATTGTCAACTAGTTAAGTCAACTGCAGTTTTTATCTGTATAAATTCAATTGGATAAGTGGGAGAACTTACACATACACACTTATGTGAATTATTGTTTATTTACATTACAAACATCACATATGAGCTGATTGTTGCAGCAACATCATAAGGGGTTCTTGCTATTGGTGAACATGCCAAATGGAACCATCTGCTGCAATAATTGCAACCAACATTTTTTAATTTGTCCATTTCTATGTCACTATCTAAACCCTCGACACAACTTGCACACTTTTGATTCTCAGTGATCCCATTCTATTTTGTGATGCAAGAACTATTCTGTGTTTACCCTTTCAGTCACTACATTTCTTGGAATATCTTTCAAATTTTTTTTCAGTTTCCATTTTCCTTCTCTTGTATTCTTGTTCTTCTCTTGTATCTGTTTTGCTTTTTTTTTTTTGCTTTCTTTTTCTAATATGAACTTTCTCCATGACTTGGAAGCAAAAGCACTTGGTTGATGTTCTTTTCATTCATATTTCTTTTTTTTGTAGTAATTGTTGTGGCCAATATAAATGATGAAGAAAGCCAGGTAGTATGTTTCCATGTATATGGAAACGTGTCTCCTGGCTTTCCATCTTGTATATGGAATTTCTGGAGATAGATTTCAGTCAGACTGGTTTGTTTCAGAATTTTCAGTGCTTCGTGCGGTTCTTATAGACATTTTTTGCCTCTAATTCCAGAAAGAATACCAGAGAATGTTTTCTCTGTATATTGATGTGCTTGGTGTTTTTGGATTTGCTTTTTACCTGTGGCATTTTTATGTTTTGACACCTATGAATTATACAACTATTAATTTTTTATTTACAATTTTTATGTTTGATTTTGATTGGCTTGACATTTAAATAATAAATACCCTGGAATAACAGGCATTGTGGCACAAAGCCTGTGTGCATCAGTGGTTGATTACTGATTATTCTGCACAACCAGCATAGTTGCATGATCATTTATGGTGATCAACAACTGCGTTTTCCTTCATCAAGAGCATCACAAATGTGGCCACTGTAAAAGGACACCTGACATGTGCATTTTCAGCCATGGACACATGTTGCAAAATAAGTCACAAACTCCAGTACTTGACCACTGCAATCAAATATGCAAATTTACAGAGTCAGCATACCTAGTAGTCGACAACCTCATTTTTTTTACATAGATCAGAATTGATGCAAATTACTAACTGTAACAGGTGCTTTGATAGTTTACCACCCAGAAAATCAATTAAGTGAGCTCAATAATAGGCATTTTGTAGAAAATACTCACCTGAAATACAGAACCTTCATTATCTTTTAAAGACTGAAAATACCATACATGGTCTACTTATTACCAAGGGTGTTGTGCAATAAATTTTCCATTTTTGTTAGTGAGGCAATCTGTTATACTTACATATTAAGAAAGGGATTCGTAAGAGAATCCCTTTCTTAATATCCTTCCTGTGTAGATAGCTTGCCTAAACCTATTCAGATGGACTAATTATACACTGATTTCAGCTTACGTTGTCAGCTATTGGAAGCAGTCGGCAATGGAGCTCCTACCCTATTTGCTTTCATTGGCTTTCCATGCCAATAAAAACAAATGAGTATTATGTATGTTGATGCAATCCTTCCTAATTGCTGTTTTATGTATCTCCAATATTGCCAAAACTTTCACCTCCTCCATGCTGAAATTCCTCCATGCTTATTATTAATGCTGTTTCTTCAAGTCTAGCTTTAATTTCTGGTTTAGAGGCATGTAATGATAATGCTGTGGTTTGTTTCTATATCATGTTTATTCCTTAATTCTGTTTTTAAACAACCATCATAACTCCTAATTAAACCAAATCATCCATCTCCTAATTAAACCAAATCATCCATCTTCCATCTCTTAATGGGATATGATAAATTCCAAGAGCTCTAGATGAATCTATATCATCATCATTATCTAAACAAAGATGAACACCTGAAATCAGCACAAATTAACTTAAAATACTACTTTTACTAATGTTTCATCTGTTTTTAATAGACATTTTTAGATACAATATATATAACACAGAACTAAATGAACAAATTAAAATTGAATATAATTTTTCAAACAAATTACAACTTCAGTTTAAAATTATTTTTCAAACATATTACAAATTTGGTTTAAAATCATATTTGTCTTTTAATAATCAAAAATGATTTTAAAGTAAATTTGAAATTTGTTCAAAAAATTGTATTTGATTTTAATTTGTTTGTTTAGTTCTGTGTTATATGTATTGTACTTGAAGATGCCAGTTACAAACAGAAGAAAAAATTAGTAAAAATACTATTTTGATTAATTTTTAATTTCAGTTGTAGCCTACCACTAATGTTGGACTTAAGGAGATTGTCACATCTGGATAGGGGTACATTGTTGTTCTCATATTTTACAAGTTTTTTCAAGTATGTACAGTACATACATACTAATGCCATTTTCTCTATGTGCTTGAGTTCTATCAATGTATCTTTTATATTGGTGCAATGTGTAAATGCTCTTTTAACTAAACCTCTAAAGGCCACCATTTTGTACACAAATAAGTCATCCAAATGAGCAAGTATAAATAACAGAATGTATTTATACTTGATTGATTCAAGATTTTGTACATCTTTCTAAGATTTAAATCATTTTGCTAATCCCTCCATGTTCAATAGTTTTGACATTTAGGGGGGTCAGAAAAGTTATTTTAATATGGTGATTACATATTCTTTTCTACTTTATATTTTTGCTTTCTTTATGCAAATTAGCTGATTTGCAAAAAAGTTTTCACTCAACATTGCAAGAGTGGGAAATATTTTTTGACATACTGTATGTTTATCACTATAATTACACTTTTCTTAGATATAAAAACTAGAAATAATTGCTATGTTTATTACTGACTATTAAACTTTTTGTTACAAAGAGACAACCTTTGAGCAGTTAGAAACTTTTAATATGAAGGAACACTTTTAGCTGTGTAAATGGCTATCTTTAGGTTCTATAGTTCAAACAAATATAAAATACAAATTTTGGAATACATGCAAGTACAGTTATAAAATATATATCAGCAGTATAGTAGAGCCTCGATTATCCGACCCCCTATCAACCGACCCCTCGGTTAACCGACCGTCCTAGTCGGCAAATTTCAAATGATGTGGCGCTACAATATTTGGCTATGTCTTGGCTACTTTAATATTATTTTTACGTGTTTTAGCTGACAACACTGGATCGACCATGAAAGGGAGCCAGTATTTAAATGAGGCTTAACTTTCTAATTTTTAATGATACAATAGAGATGATTATTATTTTAAAAAATTTTTGTTAGGCTTAACATACATTAATATGAAAATTCAACGCAAAGTAGGTTAATAGTGATATACTAATATACTAATTACATGGGATATAATAATATACTTTGCCAAATTTTATTAAAACCTGTTCAGCGGTTTACACGTAGAAAAGGTGACAGACAGACAGTATTACCTTCAAATTTATAATATTAGTATGAATTAATATGAATTTCTGCTGTAAGGGTATGCAAGTTTGAGCTCTTTCTTGAAGTGGTATGCAGGAAAAATTAATTGGGAACCACTGGCATAGAGGAATAGCATGCTCAAAAATTTGATTATTATTTTATTTTGTAATTCTGAAAAATGTGCAACCCAGAGAAATAATCATAAGACCTGGAGCCCAGAGATGAAATGCAAAAACTGTGGGATTCCAGGTTAAATCTGGAGAGCTGGTCACCCTATTAATGATATTAATGATTAAAGTTACTGTTTTTTCAAAAATTGTTGAGTGTTATGAATTTTAAAAAAATGTTGACTTGCTGAATGAAGCTATTAAGCTTTATTCAGCAAGTCAAATCACTCAATTTTGAATATTAAAAATCATTAAGAATAAAGATTTTTGCTGTATTTTATGACTGTTTACACTTTTGTTAATGAACACAAATCAGCAAAAAAATGTTTCCAGTTGCTTTACTAATTCTACAGTCTTATTACTGTAGAAAAGTTTCAGTTAGGGGCTGTCCATAAAATGTCTGCATTTTCTTGAAATTTTTACTCTCCCTCTCATCCCAGTTAGTCTAAGTTTCTGTAACCCCCTCCTCTCTTCAGACATCCAACAAAACTCAACCCCCTTAAAACCTTCATCACTTTATGAATGATAGATACCATAAGTAGAAATGAAACATACCAAGAAATTATGAAATAAATGTAATAAAATGCATAAACTATATAAAATTTAATGAAATAAACAGATGTCTACTGAAACTCAACACCTTCCCTCTCTCTTGTCCAATTTTGTTTGACTTGTCGTAAACCCCCCTCTCCCTCCAATTATGGATGTCATTTATGGACAGCCCATTAGTGATGATAATGCCATTCCTATAAAGCAGTTCCAATTGGTTAAGAAATTGCATTTGAAGTAACTGCTTGGTTACCTATCAGAGGCTGATTTGTATAGAAAATACCAAAAAATGTGGTCACATATTGGAATAGGCACAAATTAGAGGTCTAGGTCCCATTTAAACACTGGAAAAATTTTGGAAAATTTTTCTGCTGGTCAGAAATGAGAGGTGATCACAAAGGGAGGTTTTACTGTAATAATTTATATCATTTGAAACAGTTTTATTTGTTCAATATTTTCAGTTAATATTTTTGTTATTTAATATGATTTATCTTAAAAAATATTTATATTTTTGATTATGATATTGNGGCTTAACATCGATGAAAATTCAACGCAAAGTAGGTTAATAGTGATATACTAATATACTAATTACATGGGATATAATAATATACTACACTAATAATAGATTTTTTCATACTTTTTGGTTATCTGCCCTTTCAATTATCCGACCAACCCCAGTCCCCAATTAGGTCGGATAATCGAGGCTCTACTGTAATTAAATAACATCAAAATAGTTAAAAAATTAAAACCAACAATAATACAATGTAAAAATGGTTGTTTGGTTGATTAAGAATAAAATAATTTTTAACAATGTATTATATATTTTTAAATGAAATTGAAATGCCCTTAAGGAGATACTTCCAGGCTGGATGGAATGTATCAATGTCCTTATTAATGTACACGTCAGTTATGGCTTGCATATAAATTTGCAGAACTACTGCAACTTTGGCTTTAGATGCATCAGGAATCTTCTTAACAATCTTGATTTCATCCCATCTTATAAAATTTATGGGAACAGATCCAAAAGCAGCTAGTGCCATATTACACTTATTGGTGTCAACATTCCTTCCATATTTTTTCAGTCTTGTACCTAATTGTTCTGAACTTTAGCCTTCACATGGTACAGTGGTGGGATTCAAATAATTTAACAACCATTTTGCTGTCTTGATGACCATTTTAATTACAAAAGTGATATACTGAAAGGTAGTTTATTATTTCATTTAGTTAATACTTAAATAAAAACAATAAAAGAGAGATACAAAACTAGATTATGTTAAATGAAAGAGTTTTAAAATATTAATGAAAAAGTATTAAATAAGTTAATACCTGATAAAATACAATAAAACTGCTATTTAAGATAATTCCATATTGCTTCTTGATTGGCTTCTTCATTTGCAATTTTCTTCACTTTTATCCGAGCATCATTGGTGTGTGATTTATCCTTAATCATCTTATCACTGCAGGAATAGGATCCTGTTCCTTTAGAGGTTGGCCAATTAGACTAATAGTCATTGTGTTTGATATACTAGAAACGATTAGATGACTTCTCTGAACATATTATGTTTATCTTTGAAAAACCCCTTTCTGCTTCAATTTGTTAATTAAAAGTGTCATTAAATACAAACAGTTGTTCTTCAGCTGCTTTCCATAGAACTAGTAGGGTACTTGTTCAATATTCCAGTAATCTGGCTCCAAAAAATTGAGAAATTGCAATTTATTAATATCTTGAAATTGGCTGCAACTTGCTTTTAAATGTTCGCAATCCATTAGTTTTTTTTACAAATTTGTTACAATGTTTTCTAAAAGTTTCCTGAGGAAGCATGACAAATCTATGATTTTCTACAAATTTTAAATTGTGAGGATGTGAACTCTTTTGTGAGTTTTAAATGGCTTAAACAATTATAAAATTATTTTTCATCATTATTTCCTTTTTTTTCTCCAGTTTTGTTGAAGCTAGACCTTTTGACCCCTCAGAGTACTGCATCACCTTTTGAAGTCGTTTAAGGTGACAGATAAAGTTCTCCCCTCACCCCAGGAGATTATTCAGTTCCACCTTTGTTATAATGTACAAATCAGTAGCCAATTAACAAGAATCTCCAACTGTTACATGATAGAGGGTAACAAAAAGGTCAACTGCAAGAGTAGACCTATCCAATCAAATGACTCACAATTACACAATTATCACCCAGGTGGCCCCGCAGATGTTCTGAACTTAGCCACCTGCGGCAATTAATTTAAGAAGTTTGACAGCTGTTGTGACACTTTCCCATCATAAATAATGGATAGAAAAGATAATAAATCAAAAGAACCGTGGTTTGATGGATGACAAGTAAAGTAAACAACACATGACGCAAGTCAAGAGTTACATGCGATTGCATCAGATTTTCCCCCAATAATTCCCCCTCCGGAACATGTATAAAAAGGGATCACATCCACACCTCGGGGCGATCGCCGGGGAGAAACTCTTAAGCCTGCACCTATAGAACCCTCTGCTCCTGACTTGGAAACTTCGCAGTCCTTGATCGCCACTGCAACTGAGGTAAAGACTTAGAAAAATTCTACTTCCCTCTCTGTTGGTTTTAGGTTAGATTTTAGAAACGGAAAGGACAGTGGACCTACGGAGGTCCCAACTGGAAAGACGGTCGTTGTCTGTCTTTCCAGTTGGGACAGTAGTATTTGTATTGTTTGTTATTAATTAAATACAACCATTCCTAATTTTAATAATGTGTCATCCTTGAGTATGACCGATACCTTGTCACAACCTCGCTACCCCTTCCATTCTCTTAACTGAAGCCATCCCTGACAAAGAAGCTGATAAGTGGGGAGAAGCTCGGCGCTCTACCTCCTTGGTTCTCACAATATTTTTGAAGGTTTCTGAAATAATTAATTCATCAACTTTTTTGTGTGAACTCTCTTTTTTTCCAAGCATTTGAAATACTTTAATATATCTTATCACGAGTTTTTAACCTTTATTATGTCTATATTTCTTGCTTGCAGTGCATTTGAAAGAAGAGAAATTTAGTTTAAGATATCAATCATCAATGCCAAATCAGTTATAAAATATATATTTTCAAGATGGGCAGCCATACCCAAGTACTTTTTATTTGAATAAAAATAGTGATTTAATGCTGGACAAGCATGTCACACAGCTAGGGTTGATCTTAAAATACAGACAGTCCATGTTGGTCCCAAAACTCTACCAATCTTTATAATTTCAATTCCAAGTTGTTTGGATATTTTGGAAAGTTCAATTTGGTTCTTATTGGATTGATGAAAAATAGAATATATCTTATCAATAAATATTTTAAAATGATTTACTTGCTTTATTGAATCATGTAAAACAAGGTAGAGGCAATGATTTGAACAGTGCCATATTATTATGTTTGGAAACTTTTTTGCAATCCTAGTGCTTACTCCAGATTTTCTCCCAAGCATAACAATGGCACTTTCACAGCAAACTCCTATTAAATTTTTTTTGAGGTAGTTCTTAGTAAGTCCAACATTTTTAAAAATTTTCCATAACTGAAGAACATATTGTCTCTGCATCTTGTTTTTCCAATTCAGCTAGTTCAATGAAAATTGTTGATGTAACTGAATCCTTGACTTTTAAGAAAGGTATAACTGGTTTGTAGGATATTGTTGAAGCTTCATCAATAATCAAACATATTTGCAGATTATTTTCAGTAATTTTATTAAATATTTCTTTTTTAATTTCCTTTACAATGAAATTAACAAATGCAAGGGAATAAAAATGAAGTATTTCATCAAAGGTGTAATGAGTTTTATAAAATGAATAAATAAATATTAACATTTCAAAATGCAACAGACATTTTCTTCTAACAGTCATATATGAAAATTTACATAAATAAATTTTAATTTATTTTAAAACTGTAATAATACCATATATGCTTCATAAATATTAACATTGTCACAATGCCTGGCTGCAGTTTTTAATCATATTTTTGATTTATTTAATTTAAAATATATGCTCTCCACATTTAATTAGTAGTATCTTACCCCTTACAACATACTTTTGGGGCTGCCATAAATTATGTAAGGGTTATTTTGGCCATTCTAGACCCCACCCACCCCTGTGTAAGAAACCATAATATTTTTTTTATATCCCCTCCCCTTCCCTATCTTACATAATATTTTGGCATGATTTTATAGAAAGACTTTTTTTATGAAACCCTAAGAACCTTAGGTTCAAAATATATAATTATTAATTAGTTAATTAATATGTACTATTATTTATAAAAAACTTTGTGAACAAATTTAAAAATATAAAAATTTAATGAATTTGAACGAACAATTTATTTTAAGAACTTTATTTTTTAATTATTAACAATCTTATTATTATTATTATCATTAATCAACATCATAATATTTATTTTTATATTAATTTTAATTTTCACAAAAGATGCAAAAAACTTTGCCAGATCGACTAGCTAGTGCACATGTAAACAGAAACGTCATACAAAATAAAACAAGAAAGAATAGAGAGAAACTGCATTCCGTTGCCATATTGATTACATCTTTGCTAAGGCCAAGAAAATAAACTACATGCTGCTAAAATATGCTAGGTGCACCTGGGGACTAAATAATAAAGCTTATAAAACTATATAATGGGGCAATCAACCAATGCTACTTTACTCTGGCTATGGTCATGTAACTAGTTAAAATTCAGTAGCAAGTAAATTACTCTCTCTTCAAAGCCAGTTTGCCATCAGAATTTCAAAGTGCTGCAGAACTGTTTTTACTAATGCCTCTCTGATACTAGCGCAGCTTCTTCCTTTGCCACTATGTATTGTAGAAAAGGTTCTAAACTACTATATCAGAACTACAAATATCAAGGCTCAACAACGGTCTCTACTCCTATCTATGGCTGTTCATATGGTACCACATTGCAATTACCCTACTATCTCTGGTCATTTGGTATCATCTGCTTCCTCCATGGATAATCATGCAGACATTAATATCTACACAGATGGGTCCAGAAGCTCCCTTCTTGTCGGCTCAAGTATCTGTACCTTCCTCCCAACTGACATATTTTGCCAAAAATATTTTAGAAGATACAGATACCTCCCATATACCTCCATCTATCAAGCTGAACAAGATGCTGACTATCAAGCAGTTCAGTGGGCCACTTCACTACCAAACAAAACTCTATCTATCAACATTTACAGTGATTCTCAGTCTGTCCTAAAAGCTCTATTAAATCCCAATTGCAATAGCAATAAAATCGCATATATCCAGCACCATATTAAAAACCATGTAAATAAGATAACTTCTATATTTGTTCCTGGCTATACTGGCATACTAGGAAATGAAAAAGACGACTTTGAGGCTAAGGACACTGATTTGGACTACATTCGCATCCCTCTCTCACGTAGCAGCCTTAAAAATTATATTCGTAACAACGTTATGCAAAAGTGGAACCAGTAAAAGTAGTTAAGCAGTAAAACTGGTAGAATAACAAGACTTTATTTTCCTAGTGTTGAATGCAGGTTCTCATCACTACTTAGAGATTTAACGTTTGCTACTGCTCAACTACTTACTGAGCATGGTAATTTTAGAAGCTACCAAGCGATGTATAACCGGGCAGAAACTGCTCCTTGCTTTTGTGTACAGAAAACCTAGACACCGTCGACTATATGATCTATCATTGTCCAATTTACGATCAACATACACTTATTCTGAGATTAGAAATTTTTACGCTTGGTTTCGGGTGGCC
>NW_019385067.1:187763-195021 GCF_000671375.1 Centruroides sculpturatus | reverse complement strand
GCCAATCGCAGCCCGATAGGTGGGAACTTTACGGACTAAGGCTGTTCGAAAGGTTTTCTTCTATAAAATTAACCGATTCTAGACTAATTCGACTCAACATTTCCAAAACACGTATAATTTTTTGGGAGTAATCCGTATAAACTATGCTATAAACAAAAAATTATAGGATTACTTACCGAGTGTGTACCGTTCGACTATGCCCGTTGTTCAAAGCTTGTCTTCGTCGCAGAACAGCACACGAAACGGCGGCCGCGATTTCTGATATGTTATTTTTCTGCGAAAACTTCGTTGAACTTTGGAGACATCATTAATATAAATAATTTTTATGGCCGTTGAATAAGAAATGTTTCTTTCACAAGAAATGTATAAAATTAGTGCTGTGTTAGACTTATGGTACCTAATTTATATACTGTACAGACAATAGTAAACTCAACTTACTCGCCTAAACTCTCTGTAGCTTGGTGCTGGACAGCGGAAAGTATATATATAATTATAATAAAGTTACAATAAATTAAGTTAATATATAATTATATGTACAGTACCTAATTTATATATAATACTGTACAGACGATAGTAAACTCAACTTGCTCGCCTAAACTCTTCGTAGCGTGGCGCTGGATGGCGGAAAGTAGTTTGGCTGCCCGATGACATTTTACTGAATTATAGGAGTTTTCTTTACCATGTTTGTACGGATACCGTCACAATTTTTTCGCCGTCATATATGAATCCGAACTATAGGAACCCATTTTATAGGGGGTCAACTGTATAACAATAACTGAGAACTTTTTGTTATATTGTCCCTATATCATGCTGTTATGTCATATTCAGTCACGTGGTTGTATAAGGATTGCCATGCATATGACAGTGACCGAATATGATGTAACAACATGACATAGAGACAATATAATGAAAAGTTCTGTTATTGTTATATAGTCTTTAAATGTTTAAGGCTTTTGATTGAAGTGTTTACTATATCATTCCAATCCAGTGGTGTTTTATCTCTTCTAAATAATCAAATATTGCTGAACCACTATTGATCTATGAGGATGGATAGAAAAGCTTCCGAAATGACAATAAAAACAAAATAAATGGTTTCCAAGTTATGCTTTATTTTTCAACATTACCCCTCAAATCTTAACACCAAGGTTTCTCCAGCTTTTCAATTCTCACTTGTAAGTGATTTTTCTACAGGGCCCCAAAAATAGCTTTTTACATCCTCAATCATCTCTTCATTGGACTAAAACCTCCTTCCAGCTAAGAATTGTTTGAGTTTCAGGAACAGGTAGAAGTCTGAGGGAGCAAAATCTGTTGATTATGGTGGATGAGGAAGGATTTTGAACTTAATTTTGTCCAGTTTTTGCTGAACAACTGCAGTTGATTGATCAGTGCGTTGTTGTGGCAAAACAGCACTTATTTCTTGATCATTCCTGGGCATTTTTCCTGGATCACTTTTTTGAGCTTGTCCAAAAGTGTTGCATAGTGGCAGTTTTTCCTTTTTCAAGATAGTCAATTAACAAAATTCCTTTGGCATCCTAAAAAACTGATGCCATCATCTTGCCAGCTGAATGCATTGTGTTTGTCTTCTTTGGAACCTGAACATCATTTCCAATCCATTGTTTTGATTGAAGTTTTGTTTCTGGTATGTATAATTTTGTTTCTGGTTTCCCATCTTGCAGATGACTTCATTAAACACAATTTGTTATGGAAAATACAAACTACTAATTTGTAGAAGGTGCCCTTAGATTCTTTTATTTTACACAAACTGATTTGGTGATCTTCTAACACGATGTCATGGATTTTATTCACAATTTCGGAGTGGTAGCAGTTTTTGGACATCCTGAGTGTGGTTCATCACTTGTGTTGAATCACATTTGGGACATTCAAAAAGTTTTTTTTTTTTCAGAATTTAGCTATGTTTGAATTTTGAAATCCAAAAACTTATCATGGAAAATGAAGATGATGAATTGCTAAGAACATTGTTCAATCTGGATTTGACTTCCATTGTCATTTTTCCCTTCAATTCAAACAATTTGATAACTTGAATTTTGTTTTTCTTCATGTGTGAACAGGCACACAGGATATCTCACTTTAATGTTTGTAAAAACTTAACTAGTAGCCAAAGTGATGTGAAATTTGAGTCAGTACATATGAAAGATTTGTTAATGTAGCATAGGAAGTATATTTCCAAACAAAACACACCTAATGGTGATTCCAGGAGCTTTTCAATCTACCCTCATACAGAATGGTTATAATTAAACAGGATGTGTTTAAAGCTCTGTATAGAAAGAACTATTGGACCAAATGCAACCAAATTTGATGTGCATACTTTCTTGACCATGGAATTTTGATTTCACAAATAAAAATTATAGTTTCAAAATTTTATAATGGAGAAATTTGGTGCTAATGACACTGCAATTTACATATTAGATAAGTTGTAGTGAAATTCTGTCTTTTAAAGAGAGCTAAGTTAGGAACATTGCTCTGATAAACAAGGTTCTTCAAGTATCCCATAATCCAAAAGTCATAAGGGGTCTAATATGGTTATTATGGTAGCCATGCTGTTGGAAATGATTAGTTTATCAGTTTTATTTGTTAAATGTTGATGCAATAACCTTTGCACATTGATGCTGATATGAGGAGATGCTCCATCTTGCATAAAGATTGGATATCCAAACAATTTCATTGAAGTGCAGGAATGACAGAGTTTTGTAGTATGTCTCATGTCTCCATACTTAGTGACATTGACAGAACATGTCACTGGCCTAGATGCAGTGTTGAATGATAAAGGATGCCATGAATCCTCACTAAACAGATTTTTGGTTGATACAAGGGAGTTTGTTGATACAAGAGAGTTTGTTGATAAACCTGAGGGTTTTCACCAGACTAATCACAGCAGTTGTGCGTGTTCACCATACAATTCAAGTATAAAAGAGTTTCATTGTCTGTAGAATTTGCGAGGGTTATGAATTGTCAATTATTATTCAAGCTATGAATGATGTTGCAAATGATTTCCACTGAGCATAATCATCAGGAAGTAGTTTATGTCTATGAGATATCCTGTAGATTACAAACAGCAGATACACTTAAATTCTGAACATAGTGAGTGTCTTTAAACCTTTTTATAGGATATTGAGTAGCAATTTTAAGACGCACTGCTGGCATTACCTGGCAATTCAATAGGATCACAACTACTGGTATAATCATTTACAGGAGATCCCCTATAAGACGGGTTCCTATAATTACGATTCCTATAAGACGGCCAAAAAATTTGGTGGTATTTGTAAACAACGGTAAAAAAACTCTTATAATTACGTAAAATGTCATCGGGCAGCTGAACTACTTTCCACCGTCCAGCGCCACGCTACGGACAGTTTAGGCGGGTAAATTGAGTTTAGTATTGTCTGTACATATAATTATATATAAATTAGGTACTGTATATATNTTTTAAGAACTTTATTTTTTAATTATTAACAATCTTATTATTATTATTATCATTAATCAACATCATAATATTTATTTTTATATTAATTTTAATTTTCACAAAAGATGCAAAAAACTTTGCCAGATCGACTAGCTAGTGCACATGTAAACAGAAACGTCATACAAAATAAAACAAGAAAGAATAGAGAGAAACTGCATTCCGTTGCCATATTGATTACATCTTTGCTAAGGCCAAGAAAATAAACTACATGCTGCTAAAATATGCTAGGTGCACCTGGGGACTAAATAATAAAGCTTATAAAACTATATAATGGGGCAATCAACCAATGCTACTTTACTCTGGCTATGGTCATGTAACTAGTTAAAATTCAGTAGCAAGTAAATTACTCTCTCTTCAAAGCCAGTTTGCCATCAGAATTTCAAAGTGCTGCAGAACTGTTTTTACTAATGCCTCTCTGATACTAGCGCAGCTTCTTCCTTTGCCACTATGTATTGTAGAAAAGGTTCTAAACTACTATATCAGAACTACAAATATCAAGGCTCAACAACGGTCTCTACTCCTATCTATGGCTGTTCATATGGTACCACATTGCAATTACCCTACTATCTCTGGTCATCATCCTGTAAACAAGATTATTTGGTATCATCTGCTTCCTCCATGGATAATCATGCAGACATTAATATCTACACAGATGGGTCCAGAAGCTCCCTTCTTGTCGGCTCAAGTATCTGTACCTTCCTCCCAACTGACATATTTTGCCAAAAATATTTTAGAAGATACAGATACCTCCCATATACCTCCATCTATCAAGCTGAACAAGATGCTGACTATCAAGCAGTTCAGTGGGCCACTTCACTACCAAACAAAACTCTATCTATCAACATTTACAGTGATTCTCAGTCTGTCCTAAAAGCTCTATTAAATCCCAATTGTAATAGCAATAAAATCGCATATATCCAGCACCATATTAAAAATCATGTAAATAAGATAAGTTCTATATTTGTTCCTGGCCATACTGGCATACTAGGAAGTGAAAAAGCCTACTTTAAGGTTGTCACCTGCAAAAAACTGATTTGGACTACACTCACATTCCTCTCTCACATAGCAGCCTTAAAGATTATATTCAAGACAACACTATACAAAAGTGGAATCGGTAAAAGTAGTTGAGCAGTAAAACTGGTAGAATAACAAGACTTTATTTTCCTAGTGTTGAATGTAGGTTCTCATCACCACTTAGATATTTAATGTTTGTTACTGCTCAACTACGTACTGAGCATGATAATTTTAGAAGCTACATGGCAATGTATAACAGGTAGAAACTGCTTCTTGCTTTTGCTCTACAGAAAACCTAGACACCGTCAACTATATGATCTATCACTGTCCAATTTACAATCAACAAACACTTATTCTGAAGTTAGAAGTCTTTACACTTGATTTCAGGTGGCCACATCCACTTGATAAGCTCATTCAGAAACCACTGTTTGATGCTTTTTACAATTATGTTCAAAAAATATGGAAGAAAAGATTATTTTTAATTTCTAATTTCTAGTTTTACAGTTTAGTTTTCATTAAAAGCCAAATACTAATTTTATGTTTACTTTGTATTATGTAGTTTGGTTTATGTATTCTTAGTGTTATACACCCATAAGAGTGGTGCACTTATCTATACAGTCAACTCCCTATAACACGGGTATAACTTCCAATAGTTCGGATTCCTATATGACGGCAAAAAAATTGCAATGGTATCCATACAAACATGGTAAAAAAAACTCCTATAATTCAGTAAAACGTTATCGGGCAGCCGAACTACTTTCCGCTGTCCAGCGCCACACTACAGAGAGTTTAGGCGAGTAAGTTGAGTTTACTATTGTCTGTACAGTACATAAATTAGGTACCATAAGTCTAATACAGCACTAATTTTATACATTTCTTGTGAAAGAAACATTTCTTATTCAACAGCCATAAAAATTATTTATATTAATGATGTCTCCAAAGTTCAACGAAGTTTTCGCAGAAAAATATCTTATCAGAAATCGTGCCCGCCATTTGGTGCGCTGCTTCGCGACAAAAACAAGCTTAAGCAATGGTGACGTCAAACGGTGCACACTCGGTAAGTAATCCTACAATTTTTTGTTTATAGCATAGTTTATATGGATTATTCCCAAAAAAAATATACGTGTTTTGGAAATGTTGAGTCGACCTAGTCTAGGAATCGATTAAGTTTATGGAAGAAAACCTTTCAAACAGCCGTAGTCCGTAAACTTCACGTGTCGGGCTGTGATTAGCAAGGACTCATACAAAATGGATTCATAAAGAACGGAACGTATCTACTGTGTTATAGGGAGGGTTGACTGTATATATAAAAAATGAATGTATGTGTGTCTGTCCTTCATGCATTACCACACGGTTTATCCAATTGCCGTGAAACTTCGGAAAGTTGTTTAATATACTCCCGTGAAGGTTTCTGGCATAGTACATTTATCCTACGATAGATGGCACGCGTGCATATGAGCATTTTACAGTGTGTTCAATCAATTTCAAATTGTGAAGACCATTTCCCTCTCCAAAAAATATCTCTATATACGCATTTGTGAACTGTTATTTACGATATTTGTAATAATTTTTGTTTAATTAATCACTTTATTACTACTATTTTTTTTTTTGGTTTTTTTTTGCTAATTAGGTATTTGCTCAACTTTGTTAAAACCTTAACTGTATCTTGAACAACAACCAAAGTTGTAGGAGGAAATTCGCCTATTTTACTGATCTAGGGATCCCCTTTTCCAAATTTTAATATCGACTCAAAATAATTTAAAAAGACTTTATAATCTTTTTTTCAACATACAATATTTTCAAGAACTTACAAAGATAAAATAATGTTTATTCAATATTTAAGATATTTTATGTAAGAAAAAAGTGAAGACTAAGTCTCAATGGTGATCATTGACTAGGAAACCTGATTAATGATAGTTAATGTAATCCTATGAAGTCTTGTAAACTAGAGATATCTTAGTCACCTGATCATCACCCAGGGTCTATTGATTACATGACTATGGCTGATGTCTATTTATCATGAGACAAGCAGATTTATCCTGATCTTCATTCAGTCAAGCTGGTTAAGTTTGAATAGAGAAACAGAGATTTGCAAAAGTATTATGAAAACTAGATATACCTAGCATAGATAGTAATAATAATGTAACAAATTCCAACATATTAAACCCAATTTTTTTACATATTTTTAAGTTATATCTTTAGGAGTATTGTATAAATACAGAAAAAAAGAGAACTATTGCATAGAGCCATGGTTCCCAATTAGTGGTATGAGTACCCCTAGGGGTATGCACGGCAAACTAAAATCGGTCAATTTAAAATTTAAATGCATGAGATGAAGCAATCAAAAAAATAATGGGTGGACCATCAAAAATTCGGCAATTTACAACATGATGTCGAATGCACAAATTTGTTTATTTATAACTAAAAATATTCTTGAAATTTCATCAAAAAATGCATTTGTGACAATACCTAAATGAAATTCTTATGCAAGAAACAAAAATTGTACAATTATCATTATTATCATGTCAACGAAGTGGCAATAAAATATTTACTACCATTTTACTTAGCATACCTCTGCGAGAGTGGATTTTCGGCCATGACAAACATGAAAACTAAACATTGTCACCGACTTCAACTCAAAGATGACTTGAGACTGAAGCTGACCAAAAAGCAACCAGATTTTACAAAGTTGTGCAAAGAAAATCGTGCACATTTGTCACATTAAAATTAAATAACCTTATGTTATTTTCATTATTATTAGAA
>NW_019385067.1:180151-187550 GCF_000671375.1 Centruroides sculpturatus | reverse complement strand
GCTACGCACAGTTTAGGCGGTTAAATTGAGTTTAGTATCGTCTGTACATATAATTATATATAAATTAGGTACTGTATATATAATTATATATTAACTTAATTTATTGTAACTTTATTATAATTATATGTATACTTTCCGCCGTCTAGCGCCACGCTACGGAGAGTTTAGGCAAGCTATTGTCTGTACAGTATGTAAATTAGGTACCGTAAGTCTAATACAGCACTGTAATTTTATACATTTCTTGTGAAAGAAACATTTGTTATTCAACAGCGATTAAAATTATTTATATTAATGATGTCTCCAAAGTTCAATGAAGTTTTCATAGAAAAATAACATCAGAAATCGCGGTTACGGTTTGCTGCACTGTTCCGTGACAAAAACAAGCTTGAGCAACGGCGATGCCGAATGGTGCACACTCGGNGTAATTTTATACATTTCTTGTGAAAGAAACATTTCTTATTCAACAGCGATTAAAATTATTTATATTAATGATGTCTCCAAAGTTCAACGAAGTTTTCGTAGAAAAATAACATCAGAAATCGCGGTTACGGTTTGCTGCACTGTTCCGTGACAAAAACAAGCTTGAGCAACGGCGATGCCGAATGGTGCACACTCGGTAAGTAATCCTACAATTTTTTGTTTATAGCATAGTTTATTTCCAAAAAAAATATATGTATTTTGGAAATGTTGAGTCGGATTAGTCTAGAATCGATTAATTTTATGGAAGAAAACCTTTGAATTTCCGTTGGATGAATAAATTATTTTTTCACAAATTAAAGACAAAGTCGCTCTAAAATATATTTTAGACGATCACCATTTTTACATAGTGTTCTAGAACAAATTATAGACAGCTGGACCTTCCTTTTTAGGCTACACAACTGTCTACATTTAAAAAAAGTTCCTTAAAAAACACAAAAACCAATAAAGATTAAAAAATTCTTTTTTAAAATTGGAATGGTAAATCTTGTTAGTTCATCCTTGTCTAGTTGGGTTTCTGGCTCCTTTTATCTACCGAAGATTAGCGCTGACAAATGTAGATTACGCCAAGATACCTTGGCGTAATCTAACAAGACATCGCAAGATTTACCATTCCAATTTTAAAGAAGAATTTTTTAATCTTTATTGGTTTTTGTGTTTTTTAAGAAACTTTTTTTAAATGTAGGCAGTTGTGTAGTCTAAAAAGGAAGGTCCAGCTGTCTATAATTTGTTCTAGAACACTATGTAAAAATGGTGATCGTCTAAAAAAAACCTTTCAAACAGTCATAGTCTGTAAACTTCACACGTGTCAGGCTGTGATTCCTACAAAATTGATTCATAAAGAACGGAACGTATCTACCGTCTTATAGGGGGATCGACTGTACTTATCTGTCTGAGACATAGCCATATGCCAAGTTTTTGAAATAATAAGACAGTTCTATCTGTGTTTTTAACTTTTTTGTCAATGAATGTATCTCAATTCTATTTGAATCTCAATTTGAATCTGCTTTATTTGAAAAGTATCTTTTATATTACTTAAATATTTTTCATATTACAGGAAATCCTCATTAGTTCAACATTCAAGGGATGAAATAATTGCAACTTCGAATTATTCAGTTTCGAATTATCCGAGATTTACATATTTCTGTACAATATGCCGAATGCCATGTAATTTATTAAGGAAGCAGAATGTGGCTACATATATTGAATTCTACTTTCATTAATTAATAATAATAATAATAGAAATAAACTGCAGGTAAACAGCATGTGTCCAGTGAGAACCTCACAGGTTGCCAGATAGATTTTATAAAATGTAAAGCAGAATTCCTTGAAATGTAGCCCACATTATTTTCAAAGTGATCCAAAAAGTAGTAAGTTGCTCAAATGTGGTAACTTAAAGCTTACAAATATTTCAATCTACTACTTGCAGCTCAATCTTGGAATCCCATTAGTCATATTTTATGAGATAAGAGAATAAAAGAGTAGTCCATGGGTAAGTAAGATGACACCCAAATATGTGTTACAATAAAAGAAAAGCCATATTGACCAGATTAGAGTTATTCTTGGTCTTTTTCTGTTATAGCACGGAGGAACTTTGACCTAAAGCAGAAGTCGCCAAACTTTTTTAACCGTCGACCCCCAATCACTTTCCAAAGCCTCACGTTGACTCCCACCGTAAAGTTTTATTACAAGTGTATGTTGTGTATGAGCAAAAACAACGTTGTGATGGACATGTATGTCCCCTATATTTCACTTTTCCGCCAAAACTACACATCGCACGTGAATGATGTTTGTATGTGGTGGTAGCCTTAAGTCTCCATTCGTGCATAGGGGTGGTTGCGTCTCGATAACTATAAGGGTGCGGGAGATATGAGGCTGAAAGTGGTTGAAAGTGGCTTTCTATTTCGAATGTTTTGTTTGAATTTGTTCGAATTAAATTCAAACATAAAATTCGAATATTGGTTCGATTATAGAACGATTGTAAACGTTCCAGAAACGTTGAAAATAGTTCGTTTGACTAAACATAAAAATTCTCTAATTAGTCTGGAAACGGGGGACCTAATTCTTGCATTCTGTGAAAATGGGTAAGATTAGCTATAATGTAATTATCTTAATCTTCACTATCGTTACTTTTTGCCCAGCAAAGCGGGTCCTTGCAGCTAGATTCTAGATTACTTAGAAAAACAGTCTTTTATATATATATAAAAAACTATATTACATACAAATAAAAACCCAGCAAAGCGGGTCCTTGCAGCTAGTAAAAAATAAAAATCATTTAAATTATGCTCTTCATTAACTAAAATTGTCTTCATTAGTTTTAATTTTTTAAAATTTTAAATAGAGAAAAGCATTTGTGTATATTGTTTTTGATTTATATGCAGAATGTTTAGTATACTCAAATGAATTTATTGTTAGGATTTTAACTATGATTTTCAACTATTTGATGCATCACACTGAATATGCAAATTTATTTGCATTTAAATATGCAAATTTGCATATTTAGATGCATAATTTTGTAATTTATTCAATTACAAAATTAAACATCTAAAATAATAATGTAATTATTAGTAACTACAATTACAAAATTATTAGTAACTTCAATTACAAAATTAAACATCTAAACTAATAATTACATTATTAGTTTAGATGGTTAATTTTGTAATTGAATAAATTACATTTAAACAATGTAACAAAATTTAATTTAAATGCATTTAAATTTATTTTTTATATAATAAAAAATTTATAATAAATTATTTGAGTGGATGTTTTAATTTATAATCACAATATATTCAATGCTTAAAGAATTATAAAATGTAATTAATTGAAGAAACATTTGTTTTTTTTTTAATTTTAGGTTGTTTATGTACATCATGAAATTCAAATTCAAGTATCAATACCACACAGGGATATTGAGAATATCTATTCCGGTGTTTTGTCTATTAGAGAAGAAGTAAGTTTATAATTTTAAAAAGTTTACTAAATAATATTTTTAATTTTACTTAATATATTTATAGTAATTAGTTTTTATTAAATTTGTTAATCTCAAAATTATGATTGATAACTTTTACAAATGACATGTTTTATTTGTTACCTTTGTAGTGATAATCTATTGTAACCAAATAATAATTCTCTCTAATCTTGATTTGATATAAGATTATGTATTAAAAGCAAAAAAAATATCTTTTAATTGTGAAACAATTGATAAGTTAGATTTACTTTATAAAATTTTTAATTTTTAAAAATTTTTTAGGGGAAAAATAGCATAATGTTGAAAAACAAAAAAATTATATTAATTCATATTAATTAAATTTGAAAAACAAACATTTGTAGCATTTATTTTTCTAATAGAATAGCAGATATAGAAAATTATACTGTTAAGACTATGTCATGCATCAAATTTCACTTATAATTAATTGTTTATTTTATTAAATGTGGTAAGTATTAAAATTAATTGAAGAAATTTTATTAATATTAATTAAATAAAACATATAAAGCAAAATATATTTATATTTTGTTATAAACAATTCCACTAAAATTCAATACATTGTATTACCAAAGTCAACCATATTATATTTCTAAAGCTAAATACATTGTATTACTAAAGTCCAATACCATATGGCAATGTTTGGCTTATTTTGTTATATAACAACTCACTACACCGGATTAATGATAATGATGCACTCGGAACCAATTATGGTGTGTTAACAAAACAACGAAAAATGAACATTTTCGAACCCCTTCTGGGCTCTGCATCAGGTTCTTAACCATTCCTAAATGGTTATTTGTTTACGGAATAACGTTTAAATAAGAGTTTGATCATAATTTCAAAAAAATTTACTAAAAGCCATGTCACACATGTGCAACGAGTCAACCTACTTGGACACAACAAGTGGCTAGAGTATGTTGTGAATCAACTCTTGCCAGGCTCAACGAGTCAACCTACCCAGACACAACAAGTGGCTAGAGTGAGTTGTGAATCAACTCTTGCCAGGCCAATGACAAAACCATCTCCTCTTTAAAATTTATGCCTGTAGCTATGAGGATGGATTTAAAAATGTGCATAGCCTCTAACCATTTGAGGTGTTCAGTGGGAGGCATGTTGAGGATGAGATTGGCCCAGGAAAAGTCGGCTACTACATCTGGATCCGTTACATAAGTAGCAAGGGCCATGGGGGTTATTGCATGATGAATATCCACTTGATGTTCTTGTATTTTGATGCCCATGGAATGTTTAGTGGAGCATATATATATCAGATTGTATCTCATCTTTTACCCCTTATAGGGACACTATATACTCTGGAGAGACTGCTTGGGTTAGGAAGGTTCTTCCCATTATGCAGGGTGTCAAAAATAGGCATCTCCTGAAAGCAAAACATACCTGGCGTTTCCTGGCAACCTTGGTGTATAAAGATCTTACATATGGGTTAAAAGTAATGGGGATCCATTCTATGTTGTCAGGTTGGTTATAGATTGGCCGGTCCACCCCCTGTGTGTGTTCTGAATGTATACGTTGATAACGTTGTATCAGCCTATGCGCAAGTTTGTGATAACTGTGTGCTGTGGCTATGCACTCTATAGACGCTAGTTCAGTATCAAGAGCCTGAGTATTGGAAGAATGTGTAAAGGTTCTTCTGATTAAGGCCTTATAGGCCACAATCTTGTACGAAAGCAGATAGCACGACCCCACTGGGATGTATGATAACATGGACTCTGGCTTATGATACACTGAGGTGTGGATGCCCAAGCCTTCCACTCTAATATTTACATCCAAGAAGTGCACTTCAGTAGGGCTGGATTGTTCCATTTCCAGAGTCAACCTTTAGGGATTATTGTTAATAGAATCAACAAAGGCTGTCACATCCGAAACAGTTTTCCAAAAAATAATGATGATATCAATATATCTCCTATATAACAGGATGTTGGGGAGGAAGTGAGGGAGGACCTTCTTCTCCAACTGTTGCACCACCATTTCACAAAGGTTCCCTGAAACAGGGCTGCCCATGCGAACCTCTCTACCTGAGTGTAGATATCGCCGTTAAACCAGAATACCGAATTATAAGAAATCAAGTGTGCCATCTCTAGCACTTGATCGTATAATGCGACATATTCGACAATATTCCATAAATGAATAACCATAAAATACGAGGGCAGTTTTTTTTTCAAGCTTCGATGGTCCATAAAACAAAGACAAGTGTAAATAACAAAATGAATTTATTACTGAAAGTTAGGTACAAATACTTAATGAATCATCAAACTCCTTATGCTGAGAAATGTTTATTAAACAAATATTAAGGTTTAATTAAAATGCCTCGATGTCCTTGACTTACTAAAATATAAATTTTCTTCTACAAGTATGTATCTTCTAATATCAGGACTTACTATGCTGGCTTTATAGATAATGCTACAGAGTTTCACAGAAAACAATTTTTTATTTTATTTAATATACCTGGACACACACATAATTTTGCGTTTCGGACACTTTCATCCCTCCTCAGCAGGTATTTTTGTAGTATATTCCATATAAATTAAAAAACCAGATTTTCTTTCGTTTTTAACTCAATTGGGCATTCAATTTTAACCAACAAAAACAATATTACTATAAACTTAAGCCTGTATTAAACAAATTATTATATTAATGTTTTACATTATATCAGTTTTTTAATTTATTTACTATTTTTTACAACTTGCATCTCTTCCTGTTCAATTTGGCTAACTCCTCGTTTCCACTTCTTTTGATTGTTCTTTTTATCCTTCAGACACACCCCCTTCCTCTGTAATTCTTCGCCATGATTGGTGCATTTCTCTACCGGTATTACTATTTATTTTATCTAAGTATATTAATATGTTCATAAAGTTGTCTTTTGTAATTATTCTTTTCTTTTTTTTTTATTTTTACTGAATTTAATACTATTTCACAGCCAGTGCTCCACTACTACTGAATTTGCATAATTTCTCTTGATTGCTTGGATATGTTCATTTATTCTTATTTTTAGTTTTCTTTTTGTTCCCCTATATATTTTTTTTCTGGTTTACAATTACAATTAAAGGAATACACTACTCCTTTTTTTTCTAATATGTCATATTTTCCTTAATTTCTATAACATAAATGGTTTTTTGTTGTATTTACTTTTTCTGGTATTAGATTAATTCTACTGTTTAATCTTTTTTAATTCTTTGAAACATCTTAGGGATATACCTTATTTTAACAAAACTTTTTCTTTATCTATTAATTTTAATTGTTTATCATTTTCCAGTTTTTTTAACCATTTGTTCAGCAGACTTTTTGGATAATCATTTAACATAAACATTTTTATTATTTCCTTTTTTTTTTTTTCCTGTGTTTTGATTTCATTAGTTCGTTGTCTTATTTTATTTATATACATTTTAAATATATTATATTTCATTTTTATTGGTGTAACAGATTTATAATTAATTGTTTTTGGTATTTATATAGGTTTCACATATTTTTTATAAATTAATTTATTGTCTTTTCTCTCTCAATTGTTATATCTAGATAATTAATACTAGTTTGTTTCTCTGTTTCTATTTCAAATTTAATATTTTCTTTTATCTCATTAGCTCTATTTATAATTATTTGTTCATTTGTTTTCCTTGTATCATATATTATAATACAGTCATCTACATACCTGTTATAAAATTCTAAACCTTCTATATTTTTAATTTTTTCATCTATTTGTATCATTGATATTTCAGCCAATCTTGGACCTATGCAAGTACCCATAGGTATTCCATTCCTTTGGGTATAGAATTTATTTTCGAACTGAAAGTAGTTATTTTTAATTATAATTAAACATAATTTAATTATCCAACTAGGTGTTTTAATTCTTATTAATGAATTTTCTATATCTTCTATTGTGATACTAGGATACATATTTACTATATCAAGAGATATTAATTTCAT
>NW_019385067.1:167429-177785 GCF_000671375.1 Centruroides sculpturatus | reverse complement strand
TATCAAGAGATATTAATTTCATATATTTATTAATTGTAATATTTTGTAATCTTGTTAACAATTCATCTACATTTTTAATGCTATAATTAGACACTTCTAATAGATTTAATTTATTTTTTAAATATTTTTCTAGATTGTAATATAAATAATTTCTAACATCTATTAATGGTCTATATTTTTCAGGATTTTTATGTGTTTTTACCCATATGTTGAATTTTGGTGTTTTATCTTCTTTCTTGACATATTTGATGTCTTCTTCTGTTATGTGTAGTTTTGTTTTTAAACTTTTCAATTCCTTGTCCAAGGATTTTATGAGATCATTCACTGGATTTTTCTTCAGTTCTTTATAATTTCCTTCATTAATTAATCCTCTGATCACTTCTGTTTTTTCTTCTTTCTTCATTATTATTATTTGTTTTGTTTTGTCCCCTTGAAGTATTTCTAAATTATTATTACTTAAAAATGGACAACTTCACAGATATAAAGAAAGCTAGTGTATAAAGAAAAAATCATGCATCATTTCTTTGTGCATCATTAGCAATGCATGAAGAAAAAATTGAAATCTATAAAAGTAAATTAAAGGATGGTTGTATTAATACCAGGGATGCAGAACTTCCGCATGGAAATTCTACATAAAAGAAAAACTAAAGCATAAAAATTCTTAGTCCACACCTGTCATTATACTTAGTGGCATTTTTGTGTATTTATTTCATTTTTATTTTTATTTTATTATATCATTTACATCATTATCAATCAATCAAATATTTTTATTTGTATTAAGGCTAAGCCTTGTTACAGGGGGTATTTTTCCAATGATACTTTAATATACATTTGTTATCTATCAATCGTTTAATATACATCATCTTCAAAATCATCAATAATATTACAATAACAGTTTAATAGTAAATTCTGTCATTATTTATCTTTTAAATATTTTACTTTAAAGTAACATAATCAGTAAAAAACAATTTTTAGTTTTATTAATTTATTACATATTTTTTAGTTCTTTGGCGATTTAATAAAAAAAAAACCATTAATACATTTGATTTAACGTAAGGTTGTTTAATTTAGTTCTAAAGTCTTGATTTTGCTTCGTACATATTAGTTCTTTAATTTCATATTTTTTGATGATATTTCTTTAGTCCTTCACAATCTCTAAGTAAATGGTTCAAAAAATAGTCTCTGGAGTTAAAATCATCAAATAATAATACATATGGAGAGATATTTTTCCATTTTTCGAGATTTTTGAATATTTCATTTAATAAGTCTATCTGGTCAGGCTGAACGTAAACTAACACCATAATAATTAACTTTTTGTATAGGCCTAAATGTTTCATTACAGTATTATCAATTTGTAATAAGATTAGAACATAATTAGTTACTTTTTGTATAAATTTTACGGAACCAATGTTTTTTCTTACTATTAGACAAAGTCCTTCATGCGGTCTCCCATGTCCTATTGGTTTCTGTGTGTCAGAAGATATAATTGTATATTCCATTCTATTTTTTATAATTTCATTAACTGGTGTGACTAGCCAGATTTCAGTTATATCCAAGATATCAGTATTATATAGTAGTTGAAAGAAATCTTGAGTTTTTATTTTGTGGATTAAGCCTTAGCAGTTCCTGTTTGTGATATATAAGCTAAGATTATTTGAAATTTTAATATGTTGATCCTTTTCACATTCTAACTCTGAATTAATTATGTTATTGGGTTTTTTTTATAGAGAATACTTCAAAAAATCATCCGCATATACTAATTGATCTTGAATATAACTATATGTAATTTTTTGACGATTAATTATCAGATAGTCATCACTCAGTTTTAATTGTAATCCTTGTTTCTTAAAATCTATATAATATTGTAAAAGTTTTTTTCTTCTTTTGCAAGAATCTTTATTTAAATTAGTTAACATATTAATTTCTTGCCAATTTCCCAGTGTCTTATTATATTTCAATTTATTAAAGGCTGCAAAGATTCCATTTCTTAGTTGGTTTGATTTTAATTAATACTATGCACTTAATTTGAATATTTGAATTAGGTATTGAATATATATTTGCTATATCTTTGATTTGCTGCAAATTATTTTTAAAGTATTAGAAAAAAATGTTGCTAATTCATTTTTAGTAATATTTTTAAGCTGATTTGTGTAATCATAAATTATAATTTTATTATTATTCATAGTGTTAGTCATAGTATCCAGTTCATATTGAGTTAATTTAGTATCCAGTTCATATTGAGTTAATTCATTTTCTAGTCTTAGTTTGGTAAATTCATTTTCTATTTTATAATTTCTTATCCTTATTTGTTGAATTTGATCTTTAAATTCTTTAATTTCATTTTGAATTATATTAATTTCTTATCTTATAAGTGAAAATTGACTCACCAGCATATCATTACTATTAGTTATCAGTTCGACTATCTTCTTCCATAATTCTGCTGTTGAAACATCTATTTGTTCCGCAGGCAATTGTTCTTGTGAGGAAGTTAAATTAATTAGCTCACCTGTTTGAAATGATGACTTGGCTCTTCTAGATTCAGTATAATCAGTGATAAGGTTTGAATCTGGTTCCAGTGGTTTGATACTAACAGTCAACAATTTTTGACGAGTAAGTGGTGGTCTTCCTCTCTTTGTTAGAGTTTTCTGTAAGGGACTGGAATTTGGTTCTATTCCAGCAATCAATAACAATAAAATAAGAAGATTAATATTATTCCTTTTAGTCGAAAATAATTCAAAATTCTTCATTACTTGAAAAATTAGACTAAGTATGGAAGTGGGAAAAAATTCATGCCAACAGCTTTGACGATTGGAGCACCCCCCCAGTCCATTTACATCATTATTGTATTAGTTCATTTAGTATATTTTGTTTTATTTTATTATTATTTGTTAATTTATCTAATATTTTGTTTTAAATTTAAATGTAAAAGTGTTCGAATGTTCTGTCATCTAAAGGTTAAGTTAAAGTATGTTCAAATTTCGGTTGCATCTGAAGATGGCATATCGTATTGGGTCAAAAACATTAATATTTGTTTAATAAACATTTCTCAGCATCAGGTGTTTAATGATTCATTAAATATTTTAAAGAGCTGAGTATGATATTTAGTTAGGTACAAACACGGTTACTTTTCAACATAATCACCATGAAGATTGAGGCATTTGTCATATCTGTGGACGAGCTTTTCCATCCTCTTGTCATAAAATGTTGTTACCAGTGAATTGAAATGGCCTTAACAACATTGTTTTGAATATCATCATTAGTCTCAAACCTCTGCCCTGCTAGCCATGTTTTCAGTTTAGGAAAGAGGTAGAAGTCTTCACACACTAAAAAGTTCCAGGTTGTTGAAGTCTGAAAGATGGAAGTTCTTTAAACACCTGGTGTGTAGCCCCGATTTAGCATTGAGCAACTTCCACTTGTTTCCTGAACAGAAAAAGTTGCTAGGAGGACAGAGGTTTGAGACTAATGATGATCTTCAAAACAACATTAGGGCCCATCTCAAGTCATTGGCAGCAACATTCTATGACAAGGGGATGGAAAAGCTCATCCACAGATATGACAAATGCCTCAATCTTCACAGTGATTATATCAAAAAGTAACCATATTTGTACCTAACTTTTGGTAATAAATTCATTTTGTTATTTACACTTGTCTTTTTTTATATGGATCGTTGGAACTTGGAAAAAAAAAACAGCCTACATATTAAACATTATTCCATAAATGAATAACCATCTAGGAACAGTTAAGAATCTGATGCAGAGCCCAGAAAGAGTTTGGAAATGTTAGTTTTTCATTGTTTTGTTATCATATCGTAATTTGTTCTGAATGCGTCATTATTATTTTGTTATAGTTATATGTAATAAAATATATATATAACATAAAAACAAACACAATAAGTAATAATTTATTACTTAAAATAGTACAGTTGACCCCTCTATAATGCGATAGATACGTTCCACTTTAGAAGAATTTTACATTGTAGGAATCCTTAAATACATGAGCCAATCACAGCTCGACATGTGTGCAGTTTACGGACTACAGCTGTTTGAAAGGTTTTCCTCCATAAAATTAATCGATTCTAGACTAATTTGATTCAACATTTCCAAAAATGTATAATTTTTTGGGAATAATCCATATAAACTATGCTATAAACAAAAAATTGTAGGATTACTTACTGAGTGTGCACTGTTCCAAGATGCCATTGCTTAAGCGTGTTTTTGTTGCAGAGCAGTGCACCAAACAGCGAGCACGTTTTCTGATAAGTTATTTTTCTGCGAAAAATTTGTTGAACTTTGGAGTCATCATTAATAGAAATAATTATTATGGCCATTGAATAAGAAATGTTTTTTTCTCAAGAAATGTGTAAAATTACAGTACTGTGTTAGATTTACAGTACCTAATTTATATACTGTACATATGATAGTAAACTCAACTTACCTGCCTAAACTCTCCGTAGCGTGTAAGTAGTTCGGCTGCTCATCCACTATTGGTCCAGATTCGACTAATCCTGTCGCGATATGAGTCAGCGATGACATTTTATCGCATTTTACGAGTCTCTTTTAGCGTCTTTATATGAATACAGTTGCAATTTTTTCGCTGCAATATACGAATCTGCATTATTTGAACTCACATTATAGGGGGTCGACTGTAAATGACTTTATTTTCTAATATTGCTCTAGCTAAAACTATATGTTTTAGTAACTTGTCAAATTAATATAGTTCTAAACTTAAAATTTTTGAAGCCTCTAGGTCCAGTTGTTGAATGGACTCCAAAAGAGATCATTGAATGCATTCAAAGACAGTTATCAAGTCCAGATAGCGAAACATTAGAATGGGAAGACATATCTTTTGGGACATCAGTCAGTTATAAAATAAAGAATAATTCTTTTGGTGAGTATAATCTTACATAAGAATTAATTTTAAACAAACAATGTGAAATAGATTTATTGTATTATTCTGCATAATTCAAAGCAGTTATTTTTGTTTTAAAAATATTTTTGATAGGTTAAAATAACATTAACACAAAAATAATAGCTAATAAAAAAGTAATTTTATCTCATAGTTTCACTAGAATATTAAAATAAATTTGAAATTTTTAAAATGGAACAGTCTAAAATAATTTAACAAAAATACAGGAAATTTGCAACTTTCAGACATTTGTGTTTTGACCAACTTGCTTTTTTAATAATCTGAATTTCAGCTTTGTCATTTAACATTTAAGCAAGCAAATAACTTAAAATGTCATGAATTTTCTTGCTGAAAAACATAATAGTTATATGAATTTGATATCGATGGTATATTTTTGTTACATAAATAATATTGTTTACAGGGTTCTTTTGCACCTGGAAAATCGGGGATTTTCATTAGCATTTGGAAAAAGTCTTGGAAAGTCAGGGAATTTGTTTCCTTGATTTCTTTATTGATTTTGTTTGCTGACAGTATGGCTGACCAAGTGTAGCTGTCTGCAGGCAGCAAGAAGTATTGTGGTACAATGCAACTTATGAAAAGGGGGTGCAGAATATTTTCAGGATACAAAATTTCACTCAAACATGCATAAAATTTCCCCAAAATTATAGCACACAAAATATACAAGCTTACAATAATATCAATTGTTATTTTAAAATACTTTTAGATTTTAAAACTTTTGTATTAATTATGCAGTATTATAAGTTTGAGAGAAAAATCTAATACTCTTAATAATCTAATTAGATTATTAAGAGTATTAGATTTTTCTCTCAAACTTATAATAGATAAGAGAGATAGAGAGTTAAAATTTTTAACTATTTCTCTTATCTATATACACTTTCAATTTGAGGACAGGTGTTAATGAACTGATGAAAAAAAAATGATAAAATAGAACCAAAACTGATAAATAACTTAAATAATACTATTTGAATTAATATTATCATTTTTCATTTTAATAATTTTGATCACATAACAAAGCAATTTCTGATTTCTGAAACTTTTTTCTCAATTTATTAATATTTTATAAAGTTTGGAAAATTTATTAAGGGACAAATTTAATAAATTTATATCTTTGTACATGGATTATTTCATACATGTGAAAGGGGAAAATCTCAAATAATTTGATATTCTTAGTGATAGTGATGATGCATATTATAATTATTAGCTATGATTTTTCATTTATAGAAACTGAATTTGTGAACAAATATATTAAAGTATGATAGAATTATAATGCAAATAATTTGTTGTTATAAATTATACTGTTTTTGTTTTCTTAGTGACTAGAATTTTATACATTATCATTTCAGAAAGATCATTTATAACATTCCAGTCTCTAAGTCAAGTAGTCACTTAGACTGATTTGATGTATTGGGTTGTTCGGAAAGTAAGTTAGTTTTTTTCCGTGGAAAAAAAATGCAATATTCCTATGATAAATAAATATTTTATTGAATTATATGTTGACCATTTTGGTCAAATACCTGTTGTCATCGTTTCTGGTAGTAGCACGATTTCACATTCATAAAAGTTTTGATTGTTGCTTACAAAAAACCAATTCAAGTGATTTTTGACATTGTCATTTCAAGTAAATGTCTTACAGTTAAAAAAAATTGTACAGACTGGAACAAGTAATAATCTGAGTTTGCTTGATCTGGCGAATATGGTTGGTGTGATAGCATGTCCCATCTAAGTTATAACAGCTTCTGACGAGTTACCAAACTTGTGTGAAATTTGACATTATTATGGTAAAACACTACAGCTGTTTTTTTTATCAATTCTGGCTGGCTTTTTCTGTTTGATGATATTACTCAATTTGTTTACTTGAATGCAGTACACTTTCGAATCAATTGTTAAATTGTCTGGTAAAAGCTCCAAAAAAAATTTCCTTAATATCCCACCAAATAGAGCATTTCTCTTGAACTCGTGGAATTCATATATCGAGCTTTGAAACGAAACCAATTTGTTTCAAGTATTCATAAACAAATTTAATCTCTTAGTGATTTCACGTGTTGTTACTCGGCAGTTTGCTTCAATCAATACCTTTATTTTGTTTTCATTGGCTTCAACTGGCCATCCAGAATGTGGTGCATCTTCAGTTTTGAAATTGCCAGAACAAAATTTTGTAAACCAGTTTTGGCACTGTCGTTCTGTCACTACATCTCCATACACGTCACACAATTTTTTTCTCACTTGAATAGCATTCTTACCTTTTCGGTAATAAAAGAGCAAAATATGTCAAAAATGCTGCTTTTGATCTTCCAAATTTGATGGGGCACAAAAAATAAACAATTGCACAAAATCAAGCAAAATTTTTTACAAATAAGCCTTAAAATGCTAGCTGTCAAAATATATAATGATAATACAGTTTAGAACAAAAATGGTGGGAAAAATACCACTAATCCGTCTAGTGGTAAAAAAAACGAACTTACTTTCCGAACAACCCAATATATGCTAATATGTTAAAATAGCATATTCATTAACTGTAAATTAGTTAAATCTTAAATTGGATAGATTGATTGATTTATCATTAATATATGGTAGTGTTTTAAATATTGCTTTTAGCGAGCCAAAAAAAAAATTCTCAGCCAGGTAGTTAAAGATTTAACTAATAAAAAAATTCTCAGCCAGGTAGTTTAACTACCTGGCTGAGAATTTTTTTATTAGTTAAATCTTTAACTACCTGGCTGAGANGGATTTTATGTATTTCTTTGTATTTCTTAATGTAAAAGTTTATTATTTGAATTTTTTTAAATGAATATTTTCAAAACTATATAATTAGAACGTTTAATTTGCAACAGGAAGAGTTAATCAAAGGGTCTCAAAATTTAAAATCACTAAAATTAATTCTTATGAATTTCATCTTTTTAAATGTTTTATTTTTTTATTGCATATTTTTAATATTTTGGTATTATTATCTTACTTTATATTAGTATTTCTTATCCTCTTAAAGATTGTGATTTTTTAATATACCAAGAAACTATTTTGTAAGAATACTGTTGATGATCTCCAGAGAGTTGTGACTTGCAGATTGGAAAACTATTTCAAATGTTTTGTCAGAAAATGATGATTTTTAAAAAAAATTGTCTGGTGTGCTTGCAAAATTTATTATTTATAAATTTGTAAAAGTAGTGTATTATTATATATAGTTTTATATTTAGATTGTTTCAAATGGTTTTAATCTTTTCATTATACTATCTTTTTTGCTGCCCAGAAATGTTTAAAATTTTTTTTAAAACTGAAGAAATGTGTAATATTTATGAAAAAAAATCATCACTGGTTTATCAGTATAGTTTTAAGTTTTATATTTATACAGTATATTATGCTTATTATAATTATAGATATTGTTAGCAGACAAAGCTTTCAAAATTAGCATGTCTCAATACATAAGTTAAAATATGTTTATGAAAGTTTACTTATTGTAATCATAGTTCAGTTATTGTTATTTTTATTTTCAGATAATTGAGTATTTTTAAGTTATCTTTTCATTTTATTAGCCTCAGCATGTAGGCAATAATATGTAATTGTTATTAGTTTGCAATACAGTAGTTTAAAATTGTTCTAATTTTTATCTTTAACTATATGCCAGCTGTTTTTAAATCCAATATCAATCAAACAACACTAGATGGACTACATATTAATTTATTACTTATAAGTATTATTAATTTTTAAGTTACATTTTAATGCATTGTCTTAATTATAGTCAATGAAACCAGAGTAATTACAGTTATATTCACTTAGTCTAATGTTATCAGTTGATTATCTATCATAAGTACAGACAAATCCCAAAGTGATTACAATAACTGGATTATGTATATATGTGTTGTGTTTGTTTATGCAGGTGTGTGTGTGTGTATCTGTATTATATATGTAATTATTGTAGTAATAAGTAAATTTCATGTTGATATAGTAGATAGTAGATTTCATACTAAAAAATATTATTATTTTTAATAGAAGAAAATGGTGGCAAATCCTGTTCAGGAAAAAAGCCAAATGTAATTATATTTGAAGTAATGGATTTGAAATCATACAGATACTATGAAATACCTAAAAATAATAAAGTTCAACTAACTTTCTTTTTGAAAGATGGCTCTACCATACCATCTTTTCAATTTCCTCCAATGGAAAATGAATGTTTTCTTTTGGCCTTAAAAAAATACATTTCTTTTAGACAGTAAGTTTGCTGTGTCTTTTTCATATTATGTAAAAAACATAATTGCAATTATTTAATTAAATGTTATTATTTTTAGGTCATCAAAAGATGATTCTTTATTTGTAGTTACTGATCCTAGTGTTGAAGCACTTGAGAAATCTTTCAGTGAACTCCATTTGTTTGGAGAGCATTCGTCAGATTTAGTTACGGTAAGGAATCTAATTTTTAAATAATATATTTCTATATAAAATTTTCAAAACTTTTAAATGAAATACATACAGTAGAGCATCGATTATCCGACCCCCGATCAACCGTCACATCGGTTAACCAACCGCGTTCTAGTTGGCAAATTCAAATGTCCGCTAGTGATGTGGCGCAACAATATTTGGCTATGTCTTGGCTACTTTAATATTATTTTTACGTGTTTTAGCTGGCAACACTGACTCAACCATGGAGCCAGTATTTAAACGAGGTTTAATTTTCTAATTTTAACGATACAATAGTGATGATTATTATTTTAAAAACTTTTTGTTAGGCTTAACATCGATGAAAATTCAACGTGAAGTAGGTTAATAGCGATATACTAATTTCATGGGATATACTAATATACTATACTAATAATGTATTTTTTCATATTTTTCGGTTATCCGTTTTTTGGAGTTGCCGGGCATAGGCGACAGGCGAAATAATCACCACTGCTGTCAGTACTGGTGTCAATTTAGCCTAAAACGTGTCAGTGCTGCACACAGGAGGACTAAGGGGCCCTGATACCCTCAAAAACAAAAGGATAAAAACTAAAATATTTTCCAAAAATCACTTTATAATTAAAATTCATTTTAAAATTCACATTTTGTGTTTCTTATATTTTTAAATTTCTTGCGAATTTGCGGTTACATAAGATGGGAATTCTTATAGCCCTTGGAATTCACGGGCGCTACGAACACAAGGAAAATGAAGTGGTGTTCGAACGGACCGAGCGCTACTTCATTTGTTCAATCTGAACCGGCAGAGATCAAGGGTATCATATTTTTGATCCTTGCAAATGCTCAGCCATAGGTCATGATGTTATAATAAAAGTACTGTTTTGATTTAACTTGGCCGATAAGGTTTTTCTTTCACGGTCTTACCTTTCTCTCGAAATTAAAATTTTTCGGGTTATGTTTAATTAGTGGAGTTATTAGCGGAAGTAGAAGACGTCAATCATGTTGGATCAAAGCAGTAGCGTAACTATTAGACGCAAGATGCCC
>NW_019385067.1:156170-162663 GCF_000671375.1 Centruroides sculpturatus | reverse complement strand
ACATCTTTAAATCCAATATAATTGAAATAAACCAAAGAACTACTGGATAGTTGTTTGGCTTTTTCTGCAATCATATTTAATTAATTTCTAAATAATTTTTCCTAGTGAGAGACATTAGGTGCCATCTCTTATTAAATGTAATAATTATAATTAAATTAATATTTATTAAATAATTTAGAAAATTCTGGAATAAAACTATTATATATATATTCAACAATTTTGTGGTGTATTATCACTATTTGTAATTTATAATTTCTTTATTAATTTTTTTGTATTTTATTTTATGTTATTTTTAGCTAATTATCATTGATTCATATTTAAAACATTTCTGAGAACATTAAAATTTAAATTTAAAAGAATTCTACTACATAAATGTTTAATTTTGAGGATGGTAACTCAGATAGCTGAAAATGTTTGATAAATAAAAAAGTTGTTGCTGAAATGGGTTAGATCCTTTTAGATTTAAATTATGCTATCATCAAAGTAGTTGACTTTTAATGCTTGTGACAGCCTACAATTAGGTGTGACATATATTCCTATTGTATAAATAGATGAAGATGCATGCACAAGACAAAAACACTGATAACTCAAAACCAGTTATTTGTGGAATTATGTCTAGGACTATGCTAAATCAAAATTTTGATACTGATTTTCAGCTTTATATTGAGATTTCTTCAATATATCAATATTGATATTGTTAACATACATTGATTTCAATTTGATACATTGATTAGTGCAGTACTGCTTATATTCTTTTTTAACTGACTTCTTCCTATATATATATATATTTATTTTAAACTATTTGTACCTGGCCATGCGTTGCTGTGGCTCAAAATGTATCTATTATAAATGTATAACACTTCCCACGGGAGGGAATTTTGAAAAATTCCTTCTTAGTGTACATTCTCTTGGCATTTCCTTATTAAAATGCAATCAAAAATGCAAAAAACTGTATCTAAAATAGTATAATAGAAGCTGAGTTCTTCACGGTAAGCCTTAATTTTGTCCCTCTCCCCCACGGGAGAGGGAATTTCAACATCTGTATAATATACAATCTATATAATACACAATCTATATAATACACGTGCACTGCATATCTCGCCAACCACGCGACTGTGCCGCACGGTTACCTATCTCGTATACATACACATCTTGCCCCTCACACCCACTGACACCAAAAATAAAACACTTACCTAGATGACATTTTTTAATTTATATGAATGTTTAACAGAATAGTATACAGCCTATGTCCACACTGAAGGTACATTCTAAATATTGGTGAAATAATTTTTGAAATCGGATGAGTAGTTTCGAGATTACCTCCTACATCCAAACTTACAAACTTTATCTCTTTATAATATTAGTATATATCAGTGGTTCTCAACTGGGGTCCACAGAAAAAAAATACTGAATTGGGGTTTACAGTGATATTTTAGTAGTCTGTAGGATAATTCTACTTCAAAACAATTGTTTTACTGAGAATTAAATTTCTACAGTATATACAGTAGATTGTCAATTTATTTATTACTCATTTCTTGCATAAGGGTTAAAATATAAATTATTTAAAATATTGAATATGTAAATGACATATATATCTCATTGACAAAGGTCAAAGAGAGATTATAAAACTGGGGTCTGTTAGGAGAATCTTATACCATCAGAGTTATGTCACTTGACAGTGACATTTCTGAATGTTTTGCATCAGTTTGTTCCAGATTTTGAAGATTAGGGAGGAAGGCTAAACTTTATAGCCTCCCTCCAGTATAAAGGTAATCAGTTTATTTTAACCCTAACCTTCAGTTCTGTGAAAACTACATCTTGACAAGGTAAGAGGTATTAAAAGTGCTAGTTCATAAATACAGTAGTTACTTTTTCTGAAATTCAGAGCTTCAGTATTAAAACATTTTTCCAATTTGAAACAATGTAACAAAAAAACTATAAGGTTTTTTTTCTGTGCAATCTATGGGGAGTCCACAAAAAACAATTAAAAGGAAAAAGGGTCATGGGTAAAAAAAGTGTTGAGAACCCCTGGTATAGATTAACAAGTTTTTATTAGTCTTTTACAATTCAGTGACCTTACTAAATAAATTTATTGTCTGATTATTAGAGTTAAATTTGTTTCTTTCTTTATGTATTTATACATGTTTATAAAATATAATTAAAATATAATTACATTTCTTTATTTTATTATGCTTGTGATATTTTATTTTGTAAAAATAGTTAATTTTATTATGACATAGAAACATTTTTATTCATTAATAAATTAAAAACACTTGACTTTGCTAAAACGGAAAGTGCGTTTAAATTACACTCACACAAAGTTTATTGAATTATTCAATTAGTTATTATGTATTAATGGATCCTGTAATCTAATTGTTTTAATAAAAATTCATTTTAATGGAAAGCTTATACAATTAATACAAGAAAAATTAGAGGAACAAAATGTACTATTTTAAAATATAAAACAAGATATACACAGCCAATATAATTTCTTATTAATCATGAATGTTCAATTATATTTAGCTCATTAGTATTCGACAATAAAATATAATTTTATTATTGAAATAAATCAAGAAATTATCAGGTCATTGAAATCACTTTTATTTGATTTTAATAATCTATGTTCAATAAAATTATAAGGTTAAGTGGGAAAGGGTTAATACTCTATAATTAATTAATTAAAATTTTCTAGTATGATTTATCTGTGAATTTTTACTTCAGAAATTTTTTCAGGACCCATATTCTGCAACGTTAGGTGGGTTTTCCAAAGTGACTAATTTTCTTTTTGACTACTTGCTGCCGAATGGTAACCAACCAACAGGATGTTCAGTGGAAGAAGTAGCAGAGTTGCTTCATGACAGTATTCCTAGTGTTGAATTTAATGAGCCAGGGTTTGAAGTTATTTCATGTGTAAGTAATGCTTTTATGATTGTAATGTTTGAATAATTTAAAATTAGTAAAAATCTCCAGTGTTTATTTGTAGATAGAGCTTCCTTCCCGCCCAAAAGTGCAAAGGTCTGAACCGGTCACTCGAGAAGAATGGTTATCTAATATTGATCCAGAAGGCAGAATCAATAATGTTGCAACATTAAAGAGAAAAATTTTTAAAGGGGTAAAGATTATTAATGGTTTTTGTTTATGTAGTTATAAGGATAGCATTTTACTAATGAAAATGATTTCAGGGTTTGACTAGTTCAATTCGATCAGATGTATGGAAATTTCTGCTAGGTTATTATAGTTTTAATTCTACACAGAATGAAAGACAGCTTCACAGAAAGCAGAAAGAGTAAGTAACGTTTAATTTTTCTCTGTATGTATACAGTATATGCATCGGTAAATTATGATGTATAATAATTTATTATATTGTAATTAATGCAAAAAATATATTTTATAATTATTTTTCCATTGACAGAAACGATTACTATAGAATGAAACTTCAGTGGAAATCAATTACTCCAGATCAAGAAGCAAGATTCTCAGCATTGAGAGATCGGAAAAACCTTGTAGGTAAGTGAATGCAATTGTATTAATAATTGTTAAAACTTTTTTTATGATAATTAATTTTTAAAAACAATATAAAATTAATGACTGCATTAATTTGTTTATTTATGTGAAGAAAAAGATGTTAGTCGTACTGATAGAAATCATCCATTCTTCAAGGGAGAAAACAATTCTAATATACAAATGTTATATGATATTCTTATGACATATTGCATGTATAATTTTGATTTAGGTAAGTAATATTTTTAGTTTATAAAATATAAAATTTATTCGATCATTATGTTTGTTAATTATATTTATTGCAAAACCCTGAAAAAGTTATAAATATTTATGTTGTATAAAAATTACAGCNACATATCTTTTGGGACATCAGTCAGTTATAAAATAAAGAATAATTCTTTTGGTGAGTATAATCTTACATAAGAATTAATTTTAAACAAACAATGTGAAATAGATTTATTGTATTATTCTGCATAATTCAAAGCAGTTATTTTTGTTTTAAAAATATTTTTAATAATTACATATTTGTAAATGTATGAAGAATATTAAAAAAATATATATTTTAATTTTTATGAATATAAGAGATGGATTAAGTTCTGCAACTTATACTTTAAATCATGTGTTACAGAACAATTCTTACAACTGTTTTTCATTTAATGACAACTATTGTGAGGTAGTAGTAATAGTTATTTTCTGGCACCGATGCCATGATATACAATTGAACAAATGATTTTGTATAAGCATGGTCTAGGAGAGATTTCCCAGAGATGACAACTTTTCGGCTGATAAATTCCCAAATCTGGTGAAAGAACCAGACATTTTTGGCAGGACTTTTCATTTGTAATACTCTTCTTTGCATTTCACCCAAAAACACTCAATGTACATGCTTATGAGACATTTGGAGTAGTTGTCCTTTGTGTGTATCTATTCAACCTCTTTGCTGTCTAAGAATACTTTCACATAATGTGATGTAGCTAAATCTGGCCAGCAAATGTCATCCCTAGAATAGTGCTTATCAATGAAGGAAAGCAATCCTTTTTTTTCAAACATTCCTCCAGATAAACCTGAGCAGTAATGGTACCTTCACAAATAAAATCATCTGAAATGTTCCAAGAGGGATCCATGGCTGGCAAAATGAGTTATTTCTTGTAGAATTTTTCCTCAAGCTGGACTTTTTCCAATTTTCTGAGGATTTGTAGCATAGTAATATTGCTTTTCCTGGTTGTTTCCAGGATCGGATGGGTAATAAGTTGTCTTGTGAATAATGGAATGCTTCTTCAGACATTTTTCATAAACTTTTCTGCATCCTCTTTTTGCTTGGTCCTTTAAATACTTCAGTGCAGTTTGCTTCTTATGTCCCTTGATTGCCAACTTTTTGACTTTGATATCATGTAAAGTTGTTTTTGGCAACAACAATTTTGACAATGCATTCTGATGGAAATTGATAGAGTCCATTGATACATCTTTCTGACTTGATTAACAACTTTTGGAGTGACTTGAGAGATGAAGCAACCAGGAAGTGGATTGTAATAGTCTTGTCCCATCCCATTTTTTCATATTTTTGCAAAATGGTGTACAAAGTGGTTTTTCTCATATCTTGTTCCATAAAAGGGCAACAGTTTTTTTCTTACTGCTTCCCAATGTATTTTCATAATACTGAATGACACTTTTGGCGATGAGCTTGTTCTCACATCTTTTTCCCATGTTGTATCATTAGCAGAACTTTTATTCCATGTGTGACAAGGCATGTCACAGCATGATTCAACTGTCTTCAGTTGCAGGCCTGGAATTACTTTTGTTTATCTATTTTCTGTTCACCTCTTATTGTAGAATTTTAATTCAAATGTATTTAAGATTTGAAAAGTCACTATGATTATTATTATTTCACATATTGTACAGAATGTTTCCAAAGATAATTCAATAAAATATAACAAGAACCCAAAATTTATCACAAAGAAAACAATGTTTAATTTGAAACAAATGTGTTTGGTAGTTTTAAAGAACTGAATAATTCTATAACAAATAATTCGAGATAAGTTTATATTTAAAGTTGGATATTAATAAACATAATGTTTAGAATGTTATCTGTTTTATTTTTAAAAATCTTCAGTTTAAAATTAAAAATTTTGAAGATTTAATTATTATTATTTTTTTTTCTCCATTTCTAATTTTTTACATTTTTGTATAGTGGAACAGAACAATATTATTTCATTTTATTGGCATTTATTTCCTTTTGAATAAGAAAAATATTAAAATTACTGTACAGTGATACCTCGATATACGTCTGCTTTAGAATACATTCAATTCAGAATATGTCCTGTTTGGATGAAACAAATTTTGCTTAGTATATGACTTTTGTTCGGTATACGACTTAATTCAATTATACGCGTCATCTATGAACAAGTAGCACTATCGGTGTATTAGACCAGACTAGACGTTCACTGTGCCACGGTTTATAACTTTGTTAAATTTCTTCTGATTTTAATTTGTAAGTAAAATTTTATTATTTATATTAATCATGAATTACAAAAAGGCAAATGAAAAGCAACAGAAAACTAAAAAAATGACTATAATCACAATGGTACTGAAAAAAGAGATTGTTGAGAAATATGAAGGTGGCATGCGTGTTCAAGATTTAACTGTTGCATACGTATTCTGAGAACGACGATATCGACAATCGTGAAAAATAAAAACATTATTAAATCTGCTGACATTGCGAAAGGGGTTAAATCAATTTCTAAACAGAGATCGAAGACATTAGATCATGTTGAGATATTGCTTATGCTTTGGATAACTGAAAAACAGTGTGTTGGCGACAGTGTATCAGAAGCAATTATTTGCGAGAAAGCTTAAAAGATACATGCTGATCTCATGAAAAATCAAGCAGGAACTAGCCAGGAAAGCGAGGTGTTTAAAGCCAGCCATTTTTTTTACATGAGAATGGATTAATCATTTTTACATTACTTCTTATGGGAAAGGTTGGTTTGGTATA
>NW_019385067.1:136409-153643 GCF_000671375.1 Centruroides sculpturatus | reverse complement strand
ACATCTTTAAATCCAATATAATTGAAATAAACCAAAGAACTACTGGATAGTTGTTTGGCTTTTTCTGCAATCATATTTAATTAATTTCTAAATAATTTTTCCTAGTGAGAGACATTAGGTGCCATCTCTTATTAAATGTAATAATTATAATTAAATTAATATTTATTAAATAATTTAGAAAATTCTGGAATAAAACTATTATATATATATTCAACAATTTTGTGGTGTATTATCACTATTTGTAATTTATAATTTCTTTATTAATTTTTTTGTATTTTATTTTATGTTATTTTTAGCTAATTATCATTGATTCATATTTAAAACATTTCTGAGAACATTAAAATTTAAATTTAAAAGAATTCTACTACATAAATGTTTAATTTTGAGGATGGTAACTCAGATAGCTGAAAATGTTTGATAAATAAAAAAGTTGTTGCTGAAATGGGTTAGATCCTTTTAGATTTAAATTATGCTATCATCAAAGTAGTTGACTTTTAATGCTTGTGACAGCCTACAATTAGGTGTGACATATATTCCTATTGTATAAATAGATGAAGATGCATGCACAAGACAAAAACACTGATAACTCAAAACCAGTTATTTGTGGAATTATGTCTAGGACTATGCTAAATCAAAATTTTGATACTGATTTTCAGCTTTATATTGAGATTTCTTCAATATATCAATATTGATATTGTTAACATACATTGATTTCAATTTGATACATTGATTAGTGCAGTACTGCTTATATTCTTTTTTAACTGACTTCTTCCTATATATATATATATTTATTTTAAACTATTTGTACCTGGCCATGCGTTGCTGTGGCTCAAAATGTATCTATTATAAATGTATAACACTTCCCACGGGAGGGAATTTTGAAAAATTCCTTCTTAGTGTACATTCTCTTGGCATTTCCTTATTAAAATGCAATCAAAAATGCAAAAAACTGTATCTAAAATAGTATAATAGAAGCTGAGTTCTTCACGGTAAGCCTTAATTTTGTCCCTCTCCCCCACGGGAGAGGGAATTTCAACATCTGTATAATATACAATCTATATAATACACAATCTATATAATACACGTGCACTGCATATCTCGCCAACCACGCGACTGTGCCGCACGGTTACCTATCTCGTATACATACACATCTTGCCCCTCACACCCACTGACACCAAAAATAAAACACTTACCTAGATGACATTTTTTAATTTATATGAATGTTTAACAGAATAGTATACAGCCTATGTCCACACTGAAGGTACATTCTAAATATTGGTGAAATAATTTTTGAAATCGGATGAGTAGTTTCGAGATTACCTCCTACATCCAAACTTACAAACTTTATCTCTTTATAATATTAGTATATATCAGTGGTTCTCAACTGGGGTCCACAGAAAAAAAATACTGAATTGGGGTTCACAGTGATATTTTAGTAGTCTGTAGGATAATTCTACTTCAAAACAATTGTTTTACTGAGAATTAAATTTCTACAGTATATACAGTAGATTGTCAATTTATTTATTACTCATTTCTTGCATAAGGGTTAAAATATAAATTATTTAAAATATTGAATATGTAAATGACATATATATCTCATTGACAAAGGTCAAAGAGAGATTATAAAACTGGGGTCTGTTAGGAGAATCTTATACCATCAGAGTTATGTCACTTGACAGTGACATTTCTGAATGTTTTGCATCAGTTTGTTCCAGATTTTGAAGATTAGGGAGGAAGGCTAAACTTTATAGCCTCCCTCCAGTATAAAGGTAATCAGTTTATTTTAACCCTAACCTTCAGTTCTGTGAAAACTACATCTTGACAAGGTAAGAGGTATTAAAAGTGCTAGTTCATAAATACAGTAGTTACTTTTTCTGAAATTCAGAGCTTCAGTATTAAAACATTTTTCCAATTTGAAACAATGTAACAAAAAAACTATAAGGTTTTTTTTCTGTGCAATCTATGGGGAGTCCACAAAAAACAATTAAAAGGAAAAAGGGTCATGGGTAAAAAAAGTGTTGAGAACCCCTGGTATAGATTAACAAGTTTTTATTAGTCTTTTACAATTCAGTGACCTTACTAAATAAATTTATTGTCTGATTATTAGAGTTAAATTTGTTTCTTTCTTTATGTATTTATACATGTTTATAAAATATAATTAAAATATAATTACATTTCTTTATTTTATTATGCTTGTGATATTTTATTTTGTAAAAATAGTTAATTTTATTATGACATAGAAACATTTTTATTCATTAATAAATTAAAAACACTTGACTTTGCTAAAATGGAAAGTGCGTTTAAATTACACTCACACAAAGTTTATTGAATTATTCAATTAGTTATTATGTATTAATGGATCCTGTAATCTAATTGTTTTAATAAAAATTCATTTTAATGGAAAGCTTATACAATTAATACAAGAAAAATTAGAGGAACAAAATGTACTATTTTAAAATATAAAACAAGATATACACAGCCAATATAATTTCTTATTAATCATGAATGTTCAATTATATTTAGCTCATTAGTATTCGACAATAAAATATAATTTTATTATTGAAATAAATCAAGAAATTATCAGGTCATTGAAATCACTTTTATTTGATTTTAATAATCTATGTTCAATAAAATTATAAGGTTAAGTGGGAAAGGGTTAATACTCTATAATTAATTAATTAAAATTTTCTAGTATGATTTATCTGTGAATTTTTACTTCAGAAATTTTTTCAGGACCCATATTCTGCAACGTTAGGTGGGTTTTCCAAAGTGACTAATTTTCTTTTTGACTACTTGCTGCCGAATGGTAACCAACCAACAGGATGTTCAGTGGAAGAAGTAGCAGAGTTGCTTCATGACAGTATTCCTAGTGTTGAATTTAATGAGCCAGGGTTTGAAGTTATTTCATGTGTAAGTAATGCTTTTATGATTGTAATGTTTGAATAATTTAAAATTAGTAAAAATCTCCAGTGTTTATTTGTAGATAGAGCTTCCTTCCCGCCCAAAAGTGCAAAGGTCTGAACCGGTCACTCGAGAAGAATGGTTATCTAATATTGATCCAGAAGGCAGAATCAATAATGTTGCAACATTAAAGAGAAAAATTTTTAAAGGGGTAAAGATTATTAATGGTTTTTGTTTATGTAGTTATAAGGATAGCATTTTACTAATGAAAATGATTTCAGGGTTTGACTAGTTCAATTCGATCAGATGTATGGAAATTTCTGCTAGGTTATTATAGTTTTAATTCTACACAGAATGAAAGACAGCTTCACAGAAAGCAGAAAGAGTAAGTAACGTTTAATTTTTCTCTGTATGTATACAGTATATGCATCGGTAAATTATGATGTATAATAATTTATTATATTGTAATTAATGCAAAAAATATATTTTATAATTATTTTTCCATTGACAGAAACGATTACTATAGAATGAAACTTCAGTGGAAATCAATTACTCCAGATCAAGAAGCAAGATTCTCAGCATTGAGAGATCGGAAAAACCTTGTAGGTAAGTGAATGCAATTGTATTAATAATTGTTAAAACTTTTTTTATGATAATTAATTTTTAAAAACAATATAAAATTAATGACTGCATTAATTTGTTTATTTATGTGAAGAAAAAGATGTTAGTCGTACTGATAGAAATCATCCATTCTTCAAGGGAGAAAACAATTCTAATATACAAATGTTATATGATATTCTTATGACATATTGCATGTATAATTTTGATTTAGGTAAGTAATATTTTTAGTTTATAAAATATAAAATTTATTCGATCATTATGTTTGTTAATTATATTTATTGCAAAACCCTGAAAAAGTTATAAATATTTATGTTGTATAAAAATTACAGCAAATTTGGGATTATTTTAAATATATTAATAGTTCAAATTGAATGAAAATTTTCATAAAAATCAGTTTTAGATGATAAATTTAAAATAAATAATAAAATATAATTTTATTTATTTTAAACTTAGCATATGAAATTAATCAATGATTACAAATATTTTGATATATGAACTGGAGAAAATGTCCAGGTCATATTATAATATTTGTAATAATGATGTAATATCTTAGAAGACTTAATATGTAACATTTTGAAGACTTAATATGTTATTTATGAAATAATTTTGTTGAAATAATTTAATTGTTTTATGCTTTAAAAATGTTTTATAAATAATTAAAAGGACAAAATTTTAAAAATATATTTCAATAAAGTTTTACTTTTGAATTTATTTAATAAGATTCTCTTGTTCTACAGCAGTAAATTTAGATGGAGCAGTGGCATTAAATGGATCTTGAATCCATGCAAATTTATTGATATTATCATTTTGAAAATATTTCTCAAACCAGGTGAACTGTTATATATGTTTTTCAAAACTAGATTTAATACCATCAGTACAGATACAAATGCATTTGGTCCACTCCAAACTATTTTCGAATATAAAAATATCAAGGATCTCGAACAAGTTATGAGCCTTAGCACCAGCAGTGATACTGTTACAAAAGAGAAAGTCTTCTACTATCTATTAACTGTACTTAGCAAATCAAGTGAGAATCATTACTATTATCTGTGTCCACATCCAGCTGCAATCCAAATATTTTCCCTTTTATTTTTTCAATTAACTGAACATTGGAGGTCCTTCACTATGTGCTGTATTCTATAACTGATGGTGCTATTGGACAAAGGCACTTTTGAAAGCTGCGCTTCCCAGCAGACTCACCGATCATAATGTTCACCATATCTACAGCAGCCAGTAAAATGAGTTTTTCTGTGATAGTATGAGACTTTTTATGTTTTACGATTCTATGTGCCACCTTTATTACTGAGTTAATGATTTGCACCGGGTCTTATCACATTGAATTGAAAATCAAAGTAAAATTATGAAAATTTTATAATATTTCATGGCGTACATTTTGGGAACCACTGCTATATGGCATAGAAATACTGGCATTTTAAATGCTTTCTGCTTTTTTATTTTTAATCAATGACCAAAAAAGACAATAGATGAATACAAATGTAACTTAAAATGTAAATTATAGATCTTAATCTTTTATAACAACATAGCAATAAATATTTTCAATAAAAAAATATATTCTTTCAGACCTAAGCAACCACTGAACATTCATATTCTGTATATCATTAGGAAAGTTTTGACTTTTTCATTTTTCTTATTAAATGATATGTTTCACTAATAAATAATAGTTTATTAATCCTGGAAATGATAGTATATATGCTTTAGAATTTTTAATAACAAATAAATTACAATAAAAAAATTTGTGTTTTGTATGATATTTGTATGTTATTAAAAATTTAAACCATCAATCTTGAATTTTATACTATGTATATTTTTGTATTTAAGAATTTTTGAATTGAAAAATTTGTGAGCTTTACTCATATACAAATTAAATTAATATTACCTCATATTTCAGAATATAGTTCAAATACCATTAAAGCTTTACATTTTCATATTATATTTCTTAACTTCTTTATCAATATATCTTTTTTTCTCATTTTGGAAGTTACAGAACATTCTTTGTTTAAACACAGAAAAATTATTAAAAACTATTTCATAGACCTTCTTTTCAATTAATAGAAAACCCATCTCTAAAACTTCTCACATTGAATTAATTTACAGTAAATCACCTGTTATGAAACAAAAGGAACAAAATCAGAATCACTAACTTTTGTAACAAGTGAGAATGTGCAGAGAAGTTTATTTATCTGAATGATATCTTAAGCATATAAAAGAAAAATCATTTACAAGTCTCTCTCTCTCTCTCTCTCTCTTTTTTTTTTTTTTTTTCTTTACTTAGTATAAACAGTGACATGTCTTGCCTTCCAAGGAGGACGTTATCCTAATTTTTGTATTTTTCTAGATATATTTAAAATCTAAGATAGAATGTGTATGGTGTTTTTGTAATATTTTTCCTTGGTTGTCTTTTAAAATTGTCCTAAAAACTTAAGTTTTCTTAACTGCTTTGTCGGAAATTTCACATAAAACAAAATTTTAAGGGCAGATTTACTTTTAACTGAAAAATTCAGGTTAAAAGACATATGGAACAAACTCTCTAATCTTTTTTAGTCAATCAAATCCATCTGATGAACAAAGCAATAATAAATATAAATATGCCACACTGACCTTGTATAGCTTTGCACTTAATTTTTGAAACATAACACTGACGTTTTTGATCCATCCTAGGACCTTCTTCTCTGGTGTTCTATATAAAAAATTTTATAGAACACCTGAGAAGAAGGTCCTAGGGTGAATCAAAAACATTAGTGTTACGTTTCAAAAATTAAGTGCAAATCTATACAAGGTTAGTGCGACGTATTTGATTTTTTAGTCAATTTAGCAATAAACAATAACTTTCTTATTGAGAGTAAAAAGTAGTGATTTGGAAAATTTTTGAAAAATTGGAAAGTGGGTGATAAGACAATTAAGTCATCATTCTAATGCTGTAAGACTGGATCCATTTTTCATCCAGATCTGGATGAGAAATTTCCAGAAATTTTCATGGGTGTTCTGTTTAGGATATGTCAAGTTCTAAAATCTTTTATAATCATGCCTCTGGAACCATATTATTTGATCAGAGAAGAAAAAAATTTAATCTGTCTGGGTAGATCCATCAAAGTGTGGCATAAAAAGGGAGAGTGATTAAACCCCAACTGTGTAAAGCCAACTGTTAAACGTGGTGGGGGATCAGTGATAATTTTGGGATGTTTCAGTGCGAAAGGAGTTGGTAAATTAGTATTTATTGATGGAAGAATGAAGTAAGAAGACTACTTAAACATCTTCAATGAATATTTGGAGGAATCAGTTTGCAAAATGGAATTTTAAAATAAGATTTCCTTCCAACAAGATAATGACTCCAAGTAAAGTTAGATTGGTGTCCCAATCACAGATGCCAATTTAATTGAAAATTTATGAAGTGACATGGAGAACAAGATAGCAAAGAGGTGGCTAAAAACCAACATAGAGATGAAGGAACTCACAAAATGATTAGGAAACAATCAACTCAAATCTTTGTGAAAAGCTGATGGCATCAAAATGATGTCTGGCCATAATTGAAAGTAAAAAGATCCCACAAAATATTATTAAATTTAATAATTCATTAAATTATGAGAAATATTCAGTGTGTAACCAAATTCATATAATCCATGATATAATACAATGTCATTTCACGCCAACATTTATTATATGATTATAACACTTACATATAATCATATAATTCATATAATCAATTTTTTTAACATTTTGTTGTTATTTTACATTTCATGTTTTCTTACATTTGGTTTTAATTGAAGTTATAATTTTTGTTGAAGAAATAAAGAATAAAAAAATGCTTCATCTCTGTTTTGGCTATATTTTTTTGTGTTACATGATCACAGTTTTAAAATGATCTGGGGAAATAAAATTTTCTGCCAAATTAACAATTTTTTTGCTTACTGTGTATATAAACAAGCTTAAAAAAATGAATTTATTTGCACATATATTTTATTGGCACAAAAGAGTTATGTTAACAGTATCATATTGATGATGATAAACAAAATTATGTTAATGCAAGTGAAAACAATTTTGTTTTTATTAATATTCAAGTAGAGTTTTTAGTTTGTATCATGTTATCTTTTTAATATAGAAGATGTTCAATTAATACATTAACCAAGAAAGATAATAGACAACTTAGCTAAGAGAATAATAATTTTTACTTTTTTGCTATAACTAAAATATTGTCATATTAGAGGTGTGGTGTTTTGACTTTGTTTAATCAAATCAGCTAGTTAAAATTCTTATATACAATAAAACCTGCTGAAAACAGAAATGTAATAAAATGGAAACCGCCTAAATAGGAAAAATATTCTGGTTTACACAGGTTTACTGTAATATAATTTTTGTATTTGTAAACCCCTAAACATTATAAAATAAATATTATGCAATGAAATTAAGCATTCTTAATATTGTTTCTATAAGTTAAAGATAAATTAATTTATAAGTTAATAATAATAATAATAATACAATATCAGACATGAAAAAACAACACAGTTTACACTGTCACATCTCATGTACATGGACGACATAAAACTTTATGCATCTACACAGAAACAACTTCATCAACTCCTACAAATCACACATTCATACACCAAGGACATACAAATGGAGTTTGGCTTAGACAAATGCAAAAAACTTCACATAGAAAAAGGAATCCTGAAGAAAGAAGATTTTGCACTTGGAAATGGAGACGTTATTGAATCCATGGAAGAGGGCGAGTTCTACAAGTACTTAGGATTCCAACAGGCCAAACTAACAGAACATACACAAATAAAGCAACGATTAATTAAAGAATACCAAAGTAGGTTAAACGCTATACTTAGAACACAGTTAAATGCAAAACACACAGTTAAAGCAATAAACACATATGTCATCCCAGTACTCACATACTCTTTTGGAGTTATACATTGGACTCACACAGATCTCGAGCAACTCCAAAGGAAAACAAGAACAACACTTACTAAGCATAAACAACATCATCCTAAATCCGCCACAGAAAGATTAACCCTTCCACGTAAAGAAGGCGGACGTGGCCTGATTGACATAGTTAACCTTCACTACAAACAAATACAGTCACTGCGAGAGTTTTTCTACAAGAAACAAGAAACATCACAGTTACATAAAGCAGTAACTCTAGCAGACTCAAATAACACACCATTAAACTTACACTCACATCATACAGACATGACACAACACATAAAAAGCATAGACACCATCAAGCAATCGTGGGCTCGAAAGGCACTCCATGGCAGGCATCCTTATGACCTGGCCCAGGATTTTGTTGACAAAACTGCGTCAAACAGCTGGTTAGATCGGGGATGCCTCTTTGGGGAGACGGAAGGATTCATGATTGCCATACAGGATCAGGTCATAAATACTAAAAACTACAGAAAACACATACTCAAAGATACAACACTCACAAATGACACATGCAGAAAATGTCACATCATGCCAGAAACTATACAACACATCACTTCTGGTTGCAAGCTCTTGGCACAGACAGATTACTTACATAGACACAATCAAGTAGCAAATATAATACACCAAGAGCTTGCAAAGAAACACAAATTGGCAGACATCCACGAACCATACTACAAGTATATTCCACAGACAGTATTGGAAAACAACACGCACAAAATGTACTACGACAGAGCCATAATCACAGATAAAACAATTTACCACAACAGACCAGACATCACACTCATTGACAAACACAATAAAATCACATACATTATAGACATAGCCATTCCAAACACTCACAATGTACAAAACACATGCACTGAAAAAATTAGCAAGTACACAGAACTCGCCCAGGAAATAAGGCATCTGTGGAGGATGGATAGGGTGCTTATTGTACCTGTTGTTCTCTCCTGTACAGGTGTGATACCACACACACTACACAAAAGCCTGGGAACATTAGAATTGAGTAGAAATACATACATAACACTACAGAAGGCCACTATATTGAATACATGCCACATTGTTAGGAAATTCCTGAATACAGACACACACACTGACACACTGATTTAATTTTAGTTTTGTTTTGGTTGCTATGCCTTGACTCTGGTCCGGCATAGTACACAGCCACTGGTGTGAACGAAGTATAACTCACTAAACCCAACATAATAATAATAATATATTAAAATTTTTAGATTTATATTTTTTAAATTCATAGTTTTAGTAAGAATTAAAATTATAATAATAAATCTTAATAATTATTAAGGTTTTTGCAATAAAGTTTTTGCAATTTTGCACATATTACATGCAAGTTTAACTTTGTAGATTTTGCTGTATATTATGTATCAGTACTGTATGCTTCTGATTTGTTTAAGTACATTACACACAAACAAGGTGCCAAAACAAAATGAGTCAGTTTTCTTGAACATAATGCTCTTGATTATTGTTAGCATACTGTATATTAGATATGAAATGAGATAAATACAATGTTTATTATTATAATTTTAATTCTTACTAAAACTATGAATTTAAAAAATATAAATTTAAAAATTTTAATATTATTATTATTATTATTATTATAACTTATAAATTAATTTATCTTTAACTTATAGAAACAATATTAAGAATGCTTAATTTCATTACATAATATTTATTTTATAATGTTTAGAGTTTTACAAATACAAAAATTATATTACAGTAAACCTGTATAAACCAGGTGAAAATGTGAGATTATAATCTGACATTTTCAATAATCTAGCATTACTCTGGTTAACAAACCATATTGTAACTATATTTAAAACTTAAATTTTATAAATATAAAACTTTACAGGAAGTTTTAAACATAACTAAATTTTATGAAAATTGCCAAACTAGAATAATTTATGTTTACTAAATATGATTTACATGTAATCAGTTGATTATTTTTATTATTAATATAAACAAATATTAGAACTTTTAAGTAAAATTAACAAATTTTTGGTATCAATTACATTAAAATATATGTAAATATTTTACATAACTGTCATTGAGATTCCCTTTTATTTTAAATTTTCTATGCTATATCAGAGTTCACATGCTAAAAGCAAATGGTTTGCATATTTTAATTGACAGTTTATAACTATTACTTTTTGTTAAGAGTTCTCTTTTTTTGATTATAATTAAAATATACTTTTTAGGTTATGTCCAAGGTATGAGTGATTTATTATCACCAATTTTGTATATAATGAAAAATGAAGCTGATTCGTTTTGGTGCTTTGCTGGTTTACTTGACAGGATGGTAGCTATATTTGTTATACAATAAGAAATTAAATTTTTTTATTTTATTTTCAATATTAATAAAATTATCTTTGTAACAGGGGGTTAATTTTGAAATGGATCAGCAAGGTATGAAAATGCAGTTACAACATCTTTACACTCTTCTTCATTTTGCTGATCCTCAGCTAGCTGAATATTTAGGTAAATATTTTAAATAATTTTGTAATGTTATCTAATATAAATTTATTTGTATGAAAAGATATGCTAACAATGACTTACAAACTATCTAATATAACTCTTGTTTTTTAATCCTAGTATTTCAGGATTTTGTTTAGATTGTTTCAATTTGTTTAGGATTCATTATTACAGTAGAGCGTTGATTTTCCGAATCAATTGGGGACTGGGGTTGTTCGTATAACTGATATTTCGGATAACCGATTTATGTACGAAAAAATAGTTTAATGTATCCGATGTTGAAATTTTTCTCTGTTGCGTGTCGCTTCGCATTGAATTTTCGTCGATGTTAAGCCTAACAAAGACTATTGTATCGTTAAAAATTATTTTTTTATTTTGTACAAACAAAATAAATATATTGAAAAATATAAAAACAATAAAAAATTATACTTCAGATGTTAATTTAGTATCAAAAACGTAAAATATTTGAGTAGCCCAAGACATAGCCAAAGATTGAAGCTCCACAGCACTGGCGAAAATTTAAATTTGCCGACTGGAAATCTTTCGGATGATTGACTTTCGGAAAATTGACGCTCTACTGTATTTAGATTTTGTTGATATATTTTTATACTTAGTGTAAAATTTAACAATTTTCATTTTGTATTTGTTTAACTGTATTCATTCTTGGAAAATGGAATTCTAGATGCAAATCTCTTACAAGTATACATGTACAAAATTGACAGATAAAAGTAACACAAAAACAGAAATGATGCTTTGTTTCTTATACGTGGTATGTGGAATTGTGTTGAAAACTGCTTTTGTCAGACTATCAATTTTCTGAGACAGTTAAATGTACTTTATCTAAAAACTTAAGTTCATTATCCAACATTGATATTTTAAATTTGGTTAACTTTGTCAATTGCATCTCTTAAATTTTATTCATGTATATTTGCAAATATTATATACATTACAACAATACAGTATGACCTACCATATGTAGACTTGCCACATATGGTTTCAAGTTTAAGCTATTGGAAATAAAAAAAAATAAACTGATATATATGTAGAGTAAAAATTCTCAATTGTGCACTAAATCTGCACTATTTTTTTAAGGTGCATGAAGTCTTACATCATCTTGCTCAGTCACATACATTCTCATTCTGGGAAAGCATTACTATGACTCATTTCTTTGCTTTTCCTCTAAACACTGGAACTCACATTAGTCATTGTCTGGTGTTCTGATTTGTTACACATCGTGTTCATATGATATCAGTTCTTCTCTTAGTTTCATTTATGCTAATTACTTTGCAAACATGACTCCAAAACACAGATGCTGGTAGCTCTGATAAAGCAAAGCAAAACTGTAAAGTACCTACTTTAAAGAAAAAATTAAAATATTAGATTAGTGAAAAAAGTCGTCTTAAAATTTTTAAAGTTTTATGATTATAGTATCATGCTGTATATATTATTTGTATGATATTTGCTTGTCTTATCTATATTTAAAAATTACATCATAGGTATGTTAGTACAGGAAAGTAATCAAAATATTCTTAAAGTACTTTAAGAAAATAACTTTTAATGTTTATCAATTTTTCTTTTTCAGAATCACATGAATCTGGAAATCTGTATTTTTGTTTCCGTTGGCTGCTCATATTATTTAAAAGAGAATTCAGATTCCATGATATTATGCATCTGTGGGAGGTTATTAAACATTTAATTATTTTCAATGTAACAAGTTTACTTGATATTTAAATTGCTTTTTGTAATTTGTTTTAGGTCCTTTGGACAGATTTGCCTTGTAAGAATTTTCATTTATTAATCTGTATGGCCATATTGGATAAAGAAAAGGATACTTTGATGGAAAATGAATTTGGTTTGACAGAAATATTAAAAGTGAGAAAGATCGTTATATTTTTAGAAATTCATAAGGAGTCATTAAAAATAACTCTCAAATTTCAAACTTTATTGTTATTCTTGAATATAAAAAGTAGCAATAAATGAAAATTAGAGTTATTTTATTATCATTTGAGAGTTCTTCAAGATTAATGTATGGCATTAAAATTTTAGCTTTTTAATTTAAAAGATGTATAAAAAAAATTTAATGGCAAATATTAATCTTAACAAATATATAAAAATGCAATATTCTAAAATATCTAAATATTTTTTTTATTCATAAGTTTATATCATAAACATTGCCATTTTCAAGGCTATCTATATTTGTAAAAATTCAAAATATATGAAGAATCTTAGTGTATAAAATATTTTATTTTCTAGTTTTTAGACAATTTGCACAAATTAATTTGTGCAAATTGTCTAAAAACTTAATTTTAATTAATTTACACAAAAACGTTTTTTATTTATTATAAAGAACTCATTTCTAGGTATCTTTTATATGTTATTAAACATTTGGACACAGAATATTGTCCTGATAGCTTTATGTAGATGTTTGTTATACTTTGTAATAGTATTATAACAGTGGACTTGTTACTGTGAATGACCAATATCTGGTGAATGTCAGCATTCACAGTCATTTTGTCTATGTACGAAATATTTGCTAAATATCATTATTTCTCACTTACATCGGCAAATGTTGACATTCAACATGCACTGTTGGTGAATGTTGAATAAAATTATTTTTATTACGTTAAGACAAAAATGCAACTTTTTAATATATTGAAATAGGAGAAAGCTTAATTAATTAAGTAACAGCACATGTAAATAAACTGTTGAACCTAAAACAAACAGTACATTCTAAATCATTAAAAAAAATAATACAATAATAAACTTACACATAAATTATGTGATTAACGTTATACAATCTTATTTATTGCAACAACTTAAATTGTTATGGCACTTTGAATTGCACAAGAGTTCCTTGCTTTCACAACTGCATTTATTCATGAAACACTTTTTTTTTGCAATGACAGAGTGTATAGCGTTGCCCTCCATGTTTTGAATTAGCTGCAGCTGCTTCTCTCAGAGATATTTCTTGAGAAGAAATATCTCATCTATGGAAAGTACCTTTTCTTTACAAATTACAAACTGATTATGTTGTTACATGATTACAAACTGATCTGTTAACCTATCCGATGTTGAAACTTTTATCTTTGACTGTGACGCCATGTTGAATTTTCGTTGATGTTAAGCCTTAAAAAAATTTTTTTTTTAATAATAATCGTGTTTACTGTGTTGTTAAAAATTATTTTTTATGTTGCACATACAAAATAAATATATTGAAAAATATAGAAACAAAAAAAATTATATTTCAAAAGTTTGTTTTAATATAAAAGTTGTGATGCATAGCAACATCTAGTATCAAAAACGTTCCAATGTTGACAAAAAAGTATTCGGTATCGCCCACGCAGGTCAATGAGGTCAACACGAATATTTTTAGGAACAATGCAGGACAGGTTAATGGTGTCTTTTATTTGAATATCGTCCAACGCCTTACCGACGACCCCTCTTATCCTCTGCCACTCAACCTGACAAACCGATCCCCACCTGACGGGATCAAAAGAACAAAAACACCATCCAGTGACAAAGTGGGCAGTTTTCACCAAAGTTTTCACAGTTTTCAAGGCCCGTTGCCTTGTAAAGAGATACGACCTTGTCGTATCTCCGGCTACTCACAAAGGATTTGGCGACAGACTGTCGCCTCTCTGTCGACATCAGCTTCTCAGATGTCATTTCGATCTCCACCAAGCTTATCTGTGCTTGTTGACATACACCTGTGATTGTTCAAGTGTATAATAATATAACCAAATACAGTAAAACCTGTCTATGGCGACCACCCACAGTTCCTTCAAAAAATGGTCTTTTAGACAGGTGGTCGTCCAATACAGGTGGTGTTGTAATACCTTATTTCCGTATGTATTTTGCGCACTTTTTAGCCATTTCTACTACGCAAAACTCGAGGTGAGCAAAAATAAGCAAATTTTTTCAACGATAGGGCTATATTGGTATTGCATTTTATTCTTATCGGATAACCCGATTTACAGGAGTCGTCATGATATTATAAGACAGATTTAATACAATATTTTAAAGATTAATACAATAGTCGCATTTTCTCGATTATAATGCACACTTTCTTTTTTCTGGCTTAATTAATTCGACTCTGTTTTCGTTCGCTCCTCAGTTACATGCATTACGTCATCGATATATAAGCGCGTTGTATTTCTACAACACTTTGGTTATGGTATTCGCTAGTTTAATCTTATTTTAACTTTAAAAATACTGTATTTTTAATATTTAATATTTTCTTAAGTACAGTACAATAAGAAAAATTATTAATTAATAATAAAATGATTTTATTATTTTTTCTCGTTGTACGATTTCATTACAATCGCGGAATCGAAAAAGGAAGTAAAACTGATTTTTGCATTAATGCGTTTATTGTTTTTTGAATATTTTGCCTGCGAAAATTACTTGGATATTATTTTTCTAAAAATATCGTGGAAATAAGATAGGTTGATACAGAAACTATTTATCACACGTGTACTGTATATGAGCTTCAAAATAAATAAATAGATAAGTAAATAAAAATAAATTTTATCAAACGATGAGATCAGCCGATTAATTGTATCGTGTACAATATTTTATACCCCCCAAGGAAAATACTGTAGGTCTACGGTAAAATAAATTTCGTTTTCTACAGTTAAACTTCGCCGCTAATTGCTGTTGTGATAACTTTAATACGATCTTCTAACGACAGCACTTTGCATTTCTTTCGTTTTTTTGGACATTTTCCAACAAACCGAAATGAATTTCCTTTGTTGCTAGACTAATTTATTAACACCTGCACCTAATTTCAAGGGTAGGAAAAGTGCCCGGGATGGGTTCGAACGAGAGTTTAGACTAATTCATTATATTAGGAAGTGGAAACGTTGTTGAGATGGGTTATTACAATAGTTTAGACCAGATATATTCGCCAAAGTGGTCGCTTATTACAGGTGTTGTATGTTGTTTCGGACCAAAAATCGATGCCCACGGTCGCGTTACACAGGTGGTCGTTTAATACAGGTAACTTATACGAAGACTCTATGGATAAACTATTCCATGCCGGAAATTTTCGCCCGTTTTGACAGGTGCCCGTCGAATGCAGGTGGTTGCCTAAGCAGTTTTTACTGTATTTGGTCTTTCACCAATGTATTTTGTATGTGTCAACATTCTCTAATTTCGATCTTTCACAGTAACAGACTTAGCTATTTTGTTCAGATCAAACATTTAAGTCTAGGCAAATTGGCTTATAGAACAAAACTTTTGGAGATACTAAACACTGAAAGTACTATGGTAAAAAAATAACATTATGGGTGAACAATTTTAATTTCTAACAAAACTAAAATTAAATTATTTTCAAATTTTAAAAAATGAATTAATTTTTGAGACAAGTTTTGATGCACCAATATTATTGGAACACTTATTGCTAAATTGGTCATATCACTGCAATCTTTTGAAACAATATAGATGAAAAGAATAACAGACAGACAAATATTGAATAGCAGTTGAACTCAACATAGCTTTGGATATTCCAAAGTTTTATGTGAAAAGATATTGTAATTCAGATATATAATAGAATATTAAGATATCATATTTGTTTATATTTCTCTTATTTATTGCAACAACTTAAATTGTTATGGCACTTTGAATTACACAACAGTCCCTTGCTTTTACAACTACATTTATTCGCGGAACACTTCTTTTTGCAATGACAGCGTGTATAGCCTTGCCTTTCACTTTTCGAATTAGCTGCAGCTGCTTCTCTCAGCGATATTTCTTGAGAAGAAATCTCATCTATGGAAAGTAACTTTTCTTTACAAATTACGAACTGATTATGGGTATAAAGCTGCTTGAGGGTACCATTTTTGTTTGCTAATTTATAAAAGTCAGAATCTTCTATTCCAACAACAACCGCCAACACATTTTTGGCATCTGTACGGCCATGGTCAACATCAGGGACTTGTATTTGTACGGTATCACCAATTTGAGCAGAAGGAAACAGTGAAGAATTTGGTGACAGACTGTCGCCTCTCTGTCGACATCGGCTTCTGGGATGTCGTTTCGACCTCCACCAAAGCTTATCTGTGCTTGTCGACATACACCGGCAATTGTTCGAATGTATAATAATATAACCAAATATTTGGTCTTTCACCAACCTATTTTGTATGTGTCGACATTCTCTAATTTCGGTCTTTCACAGTTATATATTATATACATATATATGTCAGTTACTTAGAAGATGATGATGATAATAATAATAATAATGAGAATTAGAATCAAATTTAGATCCATATTATTTACCT
>NW_019385067.1:121357-136289 GCF_000671375.1 Centruroides sculpturatus | reverse complement strand
TAATTAATATAATTAATTAAATTTAATTAGAAATTGTAATTGTCAAAAAATTATAACTTATATAAAATAAGAGAAATATAATCTAATTTCTCTTATGTATAAAAATTATAAAACATTGTCTACAGTCCTTGTAAGTTTTTATATTAGTTATATTCTGGATTAAATAATGTTTTATTCACATATGACATTAATATATGATCTTTCTCTGTTGATGAATGTTTCATCTAATGTAAAATTTATAAAAGTAATGCATTCTTTTGCTTATATGTAAATTTTTAATCTATTTTATATAGAAACGAACAATTATTTATTATGACATCGTCACAATGCTAGGCTGCAATTTTTAATCATTTTTAATTTATTTCATTTAAAAAGTGGATGCTCTATCTCAAATTAGTATTGCAGTGTTCTACCCCCATACATTATATTTTTCCATTAGCAATGGAGTCATCTATTAACTTATTTCAGAAGAAAAGTTTTGAATTGAAACAACATGACTTCTGGTTTGCATTGGAAGTTAATATATAGTTAATCAGGGCCTCCTAATCCTAAGGTTTCCATATTTGGTATTCTCTTTCATTTATCTAACTCCATTCTCGAGATTAAAGAAAGCCAGATGGATGACAGTAGGAATTTATAGGTCTACAATTTTTTCAAATTGTAGCCCAATGAGGATATTTACATAATTCAAATTGGTCAAAAATAATAATATATCAGATTCAAAACACAAACATATGATCAAAACTTTACAATTATATTTTATGTAGTTATTTTCTTTAACAAATTACTGTATTTACAATTTTTTAATACAGTTGAATGTTTTTTTAATTTGAATAACAAGGAAAATCAAGGAAAGTTTAAATTATCAAAAATCAGATTTGTTTTTGAAGAATCAGTTTTATATTTGCTTGTAGTATTTGATATTATTCTATATTGTTTGATGATATCACACTTTCACTTTACTTTTATCCCACTCCTGTAACTTCTTCAACTTTGTAAACTTGTAGTTTACTAAAAGTATTCCAAAAAAGATAGTAACCATGTATTATTAATTTTTTTTTTTTTGAATTTTGTATTTGAAATACTAACTTCAAATTATTCAATTTTATACTAAAAAAAAATAAAACAAAGCTAAAATAGCAATACTTGTGGAATATAATCACTTACAGGGCCCTTAGTCTCGAGTTTTTCATGTTACAACTCACAACATGTTGAAGGTGTCTTATGGTACCATCTCACACTCTGTTGTGAAATTGGTAGTCTTGAGTTATGACTCTCATGCTTTCCCATCTCACCAGTGAGTTGATACTCAAGTTGAGTTGAGCATGTGAGATCGCTACACGAAAATGAAAATGGCTGACAGTTACGCTATTCTGATCGCAATCGAAGTGTTAGAAGGAACCGAAAGAGTTGTTCAAGAAGGCAACGAATTTTTTGACCACGAGTAAATACCATTTCTTTTCATGTCAAGTTAACACTAATGAAAAGAATTTTAATTTATAATTGATAAAATTATACAGCAAATTTTTTCCAAAAATAAAAAGAAGTATCTAATTCATTGAAAAAAAGAATTAAAATGATAGTAAATTATATATGTAAATTATTAAGAACATAGACACTATATTAAGATTATTTATTAATCAGAAGTGTTAAGTTCTAATTAATAAATAATCTTAATAAACAAAACAATTTAATAAATAGATCAAGGAAAAAAACTATATGAAAAAAGGATTAAATTAAAATACTTTTTCCATTACATAATGGATTTTTTGGCTCCAATACACAATTAATTTTTCAACTAATTCTCTCCACAAATCGAATTGTCTTTTTCTTGTAAATTTGTTGTCGAATTTTCCACTGTTCATTTTCTTATTATTTTCTATATATGTTACTAATGCTTTTTTTTTGTTCTTTGTTTCTTTTTTTAAAGTAAAACATTGGAGGTTACATTTTGCTATAAGACAAAACTTTTAAATATAACACGTGTAAACTAATTCACATGGATTTGTTTACAACTTGTTACAGTAAAGTTGATTGGTTGAATCATTATAGTCGCAAACCCAGATGCGTTGTAAATAATCCCATCATGCTTAATGACAGACGTAAACAAGTGAATATGATCTACTTTCGCTCAACTTTTGAGTTCGTTCGATTGGTCTAATTCGAGACTACCAATTATGTGAGTCATAGTAACACAAGAGGGTTCAATGACGTCAATTCCAATACAACACGAAAAACTCTAGACTAAGGGCCCTGGTATCCCTTAATGCAGGATGTGATTAACGTGCAAAATTAATTGTAGCAATTCCCTTTTTATACACAGCAGAAATTTTACTTAATGCAGCTTTAAAGCTGTCTTTACTTAACATAGATATGTTTTTCTTGGCGTATAAGGTGTTAGTGAATTTGCTATTTTTATTAACCGAAAATTTGTTCTAGTGAGTGGTGATTGTTCGGTCAAGTACTGAGATACCACTGTACTTGATTAATGTGATTTTGTTATACATCAAAATATAAGTATGCCTTGATTAACATGGTTAATTAAGGCATACCTATATATTGCCTTGAAAAGGTCAAATAAAGCAAAGTTATGTTCTTTAAATCTGATATTCACCTGAAGTCAAGAATCACTTAGAAGACAGTTTTAATTATAGATCTTATTCTTGAAGATCTGTGAATTAAAATTGTCTTCTGAGTGATTCTTGACCTCAGACGAACACCGAATTTGAAGACATAACAAATTTGTTTTATTCATCCAAAATTTTTTTTTGTGGCTATAAAAAAAATTACTTGTGTTTTTATATGTAATATATGGTTTAAATATGAATTTTAAGGGAAACAATGGCAGATATGAATTATCTAATAATTCAAAGAAACTAACTTTGAATTAACCATATTCAACTGTATTTATCATATAAAATGCATTACTTAGAGAAATTATTAGAAATAATCCAATAATGACTATTACAATGGCTACAATAATGATCCAAGAAATGCAAAACTCCAGAAAGTCATCTAATGAAATTTGTTTTAAATGTAAATGATGAGAAAGTGTAAACATTTTTATAGCTATTTTTTTGTCTTGTCTGAAGTCAAATGAAAGTTCTCTGGACAACTTTCATTTATATTTAATTTACAATATGCATTTTGACTTCAATATAAAAAATTTTCTCAAAGAAAAAAAAATTTATATTTATATTTTAAAAATTCAGAAAGTAAAAGCATTATAAATGAAAATAAGATCATCTTTCGATAATTTATATTTTGATTTTATTGTTTATTGAGTAATGCCACATGTAAGGAAATTAATAAAAACATATAATTTGTAATGAAAGTCTATCATTAATCAGAGGATGAACTATAAATTTAATTTTTTGAAATTTAAATTTCTTTATTAGCATTTAACACATCATTTATACTTATAAGTGAAATAAATATAATTGATTTTATATATCTAAATATATAAATTGTGTGTGTCCTCTAGTACTAATTGTTGAAAATTAAATAATACAAGACAATATATATTTATCAAATTGTTTAAACTCTTCTGTAAAAAATGTTTTTAAATTTGTTTGAAAGATTTTTTCTTAAGAATTTTAACATTTGCTTATTAATATCAATTGAATATTTCAATTTATATTAGTAAGCAAATGTTTAACCTTCACAAACTCTCAAGATTTTAAAATTATGTCAAGGAATTTCTCAATGATAAACTTTTTGACAATATGAAATTGAAAAAAATCTATTTGATAAAAATTATTGCTATGCAATTGAAATTCTCATTAAGAAAATCATTACTGATTTGTGTGTAAATATGACATGTTTATCTAAAATGTTTCTTCTGTTTATATATTATATACCTATAGTTTTATTTTTGAGTAGAGTATATAATAATCATTACAAGGCTGTGTATATTAGGGTTTGGGGGTTTAATCCTTTCCATTTGATGATTAAACAGAGAAATATTACTCTGTTAGCAAAACATTATTTTGCATATAACTTGTTTATTTTGTACTTGCTCTGTACCTTTTTAAACTACTGTATTGTGTTACTCTATATTTATTTTGTAAGAATTACTTAACTATGTTATGAACATGTTTGTCAAGAATGTTTCCTCTATTTTTATATTTATACCTACAGTTTTATTTTTGAGTAGAGTATAGTATAATATAATCATTACAAGTTTATAAAAAAATAATAAAAGGTAACGTTTAAAAAAAAACTTTTTTTTAAAACTCCACTTTTTGAAAAATCTTGTATATGTAAATGAATCATTATGATTATAAGCAAATTTATTGGCAATTTATTTATTTAATTATCAAAATTATTATTTGCAATTTATAGAAAAGTAGTAATTTTTGGAAATAGTAATCTAATGCAAAATATTATAATTTATAAATGCTTTTTTTATATTATCTAATTGTTTATAATAAATTTAATTTTTAAATCAGTGCATTACTTAATTGAAAAATTAAACATGTATATTGTTATAAAGTAAAAATTAAAATTGTGTTATCATTAATTAAAGTAGATTTCAGTCAATTTATTAATAAATAATTTTATTCATTTAAACATCTTAATGTATAGATTTTTTTTCTAATAGTTTTATATTTTCATAGCACATCAATGATATGGCTTACAACATTGATTTGGAGGAAACATTATGTTGTGCTGAAGGAATATATTTACAGTTAAGTCAATGCAAACAGTTGACACAGAGTGTACAAGACATTCTGGGAATTCATGTGTCTTTGCCCCCTGAGTCTGAAAACACTGTAATTGTGCCTGGAATCAAGGCTACACCTCCCTCCTCTCTTGCTGCTGGTGATGGACCTGTACAGCCTTTGATACATAGTGCAGGACAAGGAAAAGCAAACACCAGTCCTCCTAGTGGAAGTAGCAGCATTGAAGTCCTGTCAGATGATGTTGACTTAGAATCAAAGTTTCAGTTAGCAGTTGACTTGAACACATGATTATGAAATTAACAATAATGGTTTTAAAATAATGAGACAACTTGGAGAAAACTGTATTGCAAATCTTGCTTATTTTATATTTAATTTAAAAAACTTGAATATTTTTAGTTATATCTAAGACAGATTGGCTGGTAATGCCTGTCAAAATGCCTAGATTTGTAAATTTTGTAGAATGTAATTCAACAATTTTTAAAACTTAAATAAGGAAACAAAATGCAATATATTTGATGAAAATGCTATCTCTTTGCAAGTTGTTTTGGTTGCCTCTTGAGTATGAAGCAAATGCTCAGAGAAATCAAAATGACAGTTGTGCAAATTTATACATTTTTATCACCAATTGTATAAACTCCATAATTAATTAAGTGAGCATTTGTACATATACACATATAATATTAATAATATTAAATTTGAGAGTTTGATGAATATTTTGATTCTTCTTTTGTTTGTTCATTAATATAATTATTACACATTTAGAAAAACCTTAAAAATTTTATTGTATAAAATAGTTATTATTTAGTATGACTACATTCTAAAAATTTGTTATAAAAAATGTATAATGTATAATATATAATATATATATATATATATACACACATATATTTATTTTTTTAGTTCAAAGCATATATTTTTTTTATCAATATTTTTCAAATAAATAGTAAAAAGAATGATTTGTACATTTCAATATTTTTTAACTAGCTCTTATTTATTTTAGTTACCATATTACACAAGAATTATAAGTAGAAAATGGCATAATAGTTTCATTATTTTATGATTTATACTTTTGTAAACAAAAGTAAGTGGCAATTAATTCATGCTTTGTATGTTTATTTTAATTAATGAAAAGTGTATTTGTAATATCAAATTTCTTAAATAGTTGTTTTATATTAATTTGATTTTTAAAAATTTTCCCAATGAAATTTTTAAATAATAATTTAACAAGTTAATAAAAATACTTCATTTAATACAGAAAATAAAAAATTATATTATTTAATTTGAAAGTTTAATTAAAAATAGAAAGAAATCATATAAATTTTTATTTATTTTGTTATTGAAATAACAAAATGAACAAATTTCCTATACATATTTAAGATATTTTATTTAATAATACAGACAATGACAATTTTATTAAAATAATTGAAAAACAAAAATTAATGACTGTTTATTTCAATATCATGTATTTTTATGCTGTTGGAACATAAACTGTGGATAATCATTTTAATAGAATATAAATGAATTTTGGAAAAATGTAGCATTAACAACATTATAATTTATGCAGTTTTTATATTATTATTATTATTACATACATACTAGAGTTTAGATAAAGTTTTCATGTTTATGCTAAAGCATACTTACATATTTTTGGCATACAGGATGCATCATTTTGTAACACACACTAATAATCTTACTTTAAAATATTTTGGGTAAAACAGTTTTATGTATATCAAAAATGATTGTAGAGTAATAATATAGGAAAGTATAATTTATGCATATAAATATAAAATATATTTTAAAGAATAAAGAAATCATAAATTTATCATAATAGTAATTATAAAGCAGACAACAATTATATTAATGTTTAACTTCCCAGGTGAATACAAATACACTTATTGGCAAAAAAGATTACTCTCCAGATAAAATTGTCCAATTACTGCAAAACTCTGCATACAGCTATATCTCAGGTAGGTATCAAATGATTACAGTTGTGGTTTGATTATATGCCATATAATGCTACCAGAGTGCCTTAAATTGCTATCCTGTAAAAGAGCTTGCAGGGATGCACTGTTTTTATAATTTTCATGTACAGTATCTGTTGTTTGATGATATTCCTGTATGATTCAATCTAGATATTAGGCATAGCTGATGGGTTTGAGCATCATCAAGCTGAGGGAAGCAGTATGGCCATTTTGCAAAATTTTTCTTTGGATCAGAAAAGCCCAGAGCCTTTCTGACCCGAATGAAATGATGATGATGGGGTAGTGGATTTTCAATAGTGCTTTGACAAGCAATCTATCATTTTTTAGTAACAAATTACAGTTCTATTTGGAAATGGAGGACCACTGATGAATGCTCAGTCCTCTTTACTGTTGAACAGCCTACCAGCAGTTGAAATTGGTCATTCCTAGGTGCAAGGGACATTGACAACTCAGAAATATTGCATGTATTACTTTTCCTAGCAGATTCTGTACAGCCAAACCTAAGCTGTGAGTGACTAATGCTTAGCCACTCACAGCTTAGGTTTACTAGGAATGTCTCCATCACATTGCCACTGTTCTTTGCTCTTCTGTCTTCAGATTTTGTTGCCTTTTGAGCACTGGTGGGTCCAGATAGGACACTAGGCCATCTGGAGAGAGAGAGATCTGGAGCATCAATTACAACATCTACAACATCTACAGAGTACTAAAGGTTCTTTTAAATTATATGGTTTTTCCATACAAATTGACCCTTTGCACTAATAAAGTTTTATTTGAATCCAATGCCTCTTCTTTGGTGCAGTTTTTTGTCAATGAATACATTTTTTTTGTAAGTAATGATTGAAATCTAAATACTATGTTACTTTTAATGTTACATTAAAATCCAAATATGCTCTAGTTTTCATTGTTTTATCAGTGTTGCATAATTATAAAAAGTATTTAGTTTTCTAAAGTTTTTGGCAATTTATGTAAATGATAAATAATAGTACTGACTGCAAATTTCTGCTAATTCTGAATAATAATGAATCCTAAATAACTGTATTAGTTAATATATAAAAAAATTTATTTTCAAGAAATACCTTTTAAGTTTATTGATATCTTTATAAAGTTATAAGTTAGTTTGAAAAAAATTTTGTTTTATTTAGTAAGGAAGAAACATCAATTATCTCTCTCTTTTTCTATTTAATCCAGCAAGTGGAATATGAACTTCAAGAGTTTCTATTGCTATTATGTATGTACTGTAGTACATTAAACATTACATAAGTGACTTTTTTTTTAGCTGAAGATCTACATATAACCTTTATGGATTATATATGTATATAATATTTATTCTGATGTTGATATCACTACATTTAGTCAGTCAAATATGAATATATTATGAATGTCCAGTGAAGGATCTTATACTTTGTAAACACTGAATAGCACTTATGTGCACTCTGTGTAAGATTTATTTCTTATTTAATTTTAAGCAGTTTTGTTATTGATTAGAAAAATTACAGAATTTCAGGAAAACATCTAAGATAAAAATATATTTTAAATGCAGCAAATTTTGAATGATTTTTGTAACTTTCCAGTTTTCTTTAATTTTGTAACTGAGAACACTACCGAACATGATTTTAATCTTAGGGAAATAAAGATGTTTCTTATCGTTTTTGATGCCTATATTTTGAAAATCAATAAGAAAATGTCACATTACATCAGTTTTCAAATATTGAATCACTTATTATATCAGGTATCTGTGCATTTATCAATGTAAAGTAGAAGATGTAACACCAATATTAAGAATTAATATCACAAGAAGCAGCTTACTTTCAATGATATAAATGTAAAGTTGATATCCTGCATTCCTATATTGAACATATTATTTAAAATACTTTAAATTGGAACTTAGCTTCACTGCTAGGTTTTGGAACAATTTGTTGAAATTCCTCTGACAAATGCTTAAATAAATCTTCATTTATACTTGTCAAATTAAGTTTATCTCCAGAATTAGAAAGAATCTATATCATCCAGACAGAATACAGTAATTTTTGCTATTTGAAATGCCAGGTATAGTAGGTATAGTTAGCCAAAGTAAGAATCTGCCTTCATTGACTTGTTAATGGCCAGAAAGGCAAGTGATACATCTTTAAACTTGTTTTTTTTTTTTTAATTTATCCTATTTTCAAATAGATATAAATAAATATTAATATGAGTAAAAGTCATATTTGAAGCAAGGTTTTTGATATATGCAGAATCAAAATGGTCTGGACTCCATGTAATTTTAGATGCAGGTCATATGAATTTAGAACAATAAATCAGTCCACTGTCTAGACATCAGATTATTACTTAACAAAGGCAAATCTACACCAGTATATTATTAAACCAACCAATTTAATATTATTTATATTAAACCAACTACCTTTTACACATTTTGATCTCATTTGATCTACTTTGTTAGCATACAGAGCACTGATTTAAATATGCCCACACTCATTGCATATCTATCGAAGACAGGATTGCAGAACTAGCTTGAATTAAAAAATAGCAACATTGTTGGGATACAACAAGTTATTTCTCAATCTCATCGATTCTCATCATGTAGGTAAATGAAGTGCCTTCAATAAAAGCTTCACTAAATTTATATTTGTTATGACTGACCTCTTTGAAGTTAGTTACTATTGAATTGACTAGAGCAAAGAAGTCAAGAATATTTTATAAAAGAAAAACAACTATTTACAGAATCTTGAGAAACAATAAAGACAAAGTCCTAGAAATGTACAGAACCAGTGTCTACAGTATCTCCACTAAGTTGGACAATAAAGGACTGCAAACAGCCTGCATCAGATATATCAGCAGAAACTTAGAACAGAGACTACAAACATAAGTATGATGCCCATAATAAATGCAACAATACAGCTTTAACATATTTACCATGTTAACACTCAAGATCAAACTGAAATTCTACAGGAGGCGGCCAGGGTTATTGTTGTTTCTCTGCCATCTCAGGCTTTTCTGATGGAATGGATTGAAATATTAAAGCAGAAAGTGTCTGGTGGTTTCCTAAAGATGTACACACTTGCTATTTCTCTCTCTTTCTCTCAAAAATGTGCCTTGATCAATAATTCTAACGTACATAAGCTTTTTGCTCTCTTTATCTTATTTATTTTTATTTTGCTTTTTATCATCCTAATAATTATTTTATTATTATTATTAGTTATTCTATTAATTGGTTTAGAATTTAAAATTTCTCTTGTAGTTGGAAATGTCAAATTTTGGAACTTGTTTGGAACAGCTGTTAAAACAAAATCCTAATAAATTAGACTGAAAACATTAGATACAAATAATATTTGTAAGTTTAACAGCATTGTAAACAGTTACAATGTGTTTATTGAAGTACAGTAATACCTCGACTTACACGAACCCGGAGTTATGCGATTTTCAAATCTCGTTGATTGATCTTTTGTTTGAGCATCACACAACTATTGATTACTCATTCCCCCACACTATTGTTCAGCTTACATGTTTGGACATGTCGCATGGAATCCACACATAGCTACAATTTATTTTGTGTTATTTATTTCTGTATTTGTTATATCTACGGAGACTTGAGAGACTCTATGTAGTGATTTCTTGTAACCATGAACAAATCAAAAGACAAGATAAGATTAACAATAACATTTATTAGCTTACATACATCCGACTTGGATTTTACACAAATTGCGAAATTATACCCCAACTTACGCGAATTTGACTTACGCGGTTATCGCTCGGTCCCACCTATCATGTAAGTTCGGGGTATTACTGTATTAAAGTAAACTAAAAATATGTAGATTTTATTATTAAGTTTAAATTTGATTAATTGTTCTCATATTTTTAATTTTTAGTCTTTTTTTTCTCTCTTTTTACAAAAATTAAACTACTATAAAATGTTTTGAATATTTAATTAATTTGTTTATTCCATAATCTGATGTATTTTTTTTATTATATTACATAAATTTCATTTGAATGAATATTAAATTTATATTCAATCTTGTATCAGCATTGCTTTGGATATACTTACCTCACTTTAATACAGTACTTTTCAGTTATATTACATTTATTTGCAGTGCTGCTCTTTTGCTTAAGAGGATGTTGAGTTTTCTTGTTTCTTTTTTACTTTTGTATTGTTTTTTGTTTTAGTGTCATTGTACACTTAATAAATGCTAGTGTAAATATGTTTTTAGGCTCATATGCAGTGGCAAGTGAAATATAATGTGTTTTATTTAGTGGTGGTCTAGAATCTAGCTTGCCATATTATCAAGGTATGTCTGTACTGTAATATTATTTAATTATATACATTAATAGTTTTATTCTAAAAGATATTAAGTTTTTGCTATCTGTATAATAATAATTATACTATATTTACTTTAATTAAAAGTTCTGTTGTTAGTTAATATAGGTACTAAATTGAGAATTAATATTATTAAATTTATTGATAAAATTTAAAAATTCCCAGATAGAAAATTGCATATTTTCACTTTGTTGCTTGAGGTAGTTGCCTCATCACCTTATTGCTTCACCCATTGAGCTGGCCCTGAAAATCAGTTTTATTCTAAAGTATTACATTTTAAAATTTTGTGTGTTTTTAATATAAAAAGCTATTAACTGTTTAAACTGAAATTCAAATTTTTAAAAATAAATTATCTATGCTTTTTTAAAAATAGTTTTTAAAACATTTGGTAAAAATGTTTTAAAAACTATTTTAAACTGTTTAAACTGAAACCAAATGTTTTAAAAACTATTTTTAAAAAAGCATAGATAATTTATTTTATAAAATTTGAATTTCAGTTTAAACAGTTAATAGCTTTTTATATTAAAAACACACAAAATTTTAAAATGTAATACTTTAGAATAAAACTGATTTTCAGGGCCAGCTCAATGGGTGAAGCAATAAGGTGATGAGGCAACTACCTCAAGCAACAAAGTGAAAGAGGCAGCAAAATGAATNTTTTTTTGTACTATATTAAAAACTAAAATTTATTTGTTTGTAAGCTTAAAATAGATTTTTATTAACCATATATTATTTAAAATGCTTTCCTAGTGATAAGTAGATTCGGAGACAGGTAAATTCGACTTACGTCGTTTTCCTGGAACCAATTACCGACGTAAGGCGAGGTATACCTGTACAAGATGTAAACGGAAACAGATAGGATTATAGAAACCACTGATCTTTTCTTCCCAGATTTCAGGAGAATTCCTTTCACAAATTTAAGCAATTATATATTTTATCTTCACTGTTTAATATATTAAGAGGGAAAATGAATTATACTTTTTCTTATGTAAAAATTTCTCTTTTGAGATAATTTGAATAGATGAATTTCAACAATTTAAATTGTATATTGAGGCAAAGAAAATAATATTTATACCAGAATTTTATATGAAGTTTTAAAAAATGATAAATTCTGGTATTTTAATTGAATTTTAAAGTTTTAAACACTAGAAAAATAAGCAGTTTTCATTTATTCAAAATAACATTAACATAAATAAGGATTTTATTTATTATTCATTATCATTTAAATATTGTATTTCAAAATTTGTTTATGCAATAATGCCTATTACTATGTATTTATGATAGGCATTATTGCATAAACAAATTCTGAAATACAGTATTTAAATTAAGTAATTTATTAGACAAAATTTTATAATAGTTTGTAATATGCTTGTTTGTTATTGTATATTGGCAAGTTTTCTAGTTAAAATAGGTCAATCAATAGGTAATGTCCTTCTGTCAGTTTAATGGAGTAAAATTTTGTTCCAAAACATTTTGCTTTCACAGTAAATAAGATGACACAGTTAAAAGTTTTTAAAAGTATTTATTACTTTTAAAATAAATTCTAAATCTTGACTAATGTATTTATTGAATTAATCTCTCCTTTAAATCATTTTTGACCTCTGGCTAACCTCCTTGAATTAAATTAAAAGAATATGAATAGTTTCATCCATATTTAAGTCAAACTTATCAGATTGAGAAATTTAAATTTTCTTTGTTTTTTTCCATTTCCATGTGGTGTCTCATTTGTTTTAAATTTGAAAACTTTATCATATACATTTAATTAGTTTTACCATGTAAATTTTATTAAGTTAAAATGATATCTGGTATAATAAACCACCAAATCAGAAAATTAATTGCATTTATATACTTGCTTGAATGAACCGGAAGAGGTATTACAACTTAGATGTATCGATTTATTTCTGTGACAGCTGACAATATTATTATTTTCTGACATAGCGTGAAAAAATGCTATATTCTAACAAATGAGATGACAAGACAAATATCTTTCATATGAGTAGCATATCATTCATGAGTACTTGATGCACATTCTCATTGGCCAGAAGATAATACAAGTTATTCTCTTTATTGAATTTTAAATCACAAAATAATAATATATAAAATACTATGAAAACATTACAACCAAAATTATTGAATTGTCATTAAATTACTTAAGGTTTATATATTTATTTGATGAAATTTATAAGAAATGTAAGAATTTTAAATTTTAATGAATAGAAATCTTGAAAGATGAAGTTTGAGCATTATGTAATGATGTACTGTACAACATTTGGAATGGGAATACTAGCACTAGGAAGTCACAGAAAAGATTTATGAAGTGTTGCATATGTAAAGAAATTCAAAAGATGTTTTTAATGAGTAAAGCTTTAAAAATTGAGGTGTAGATCATCAATAATTTTAAAAAAAATAATACAGGCATACCTCGACTTACGTCGGTTTCGAGTTACGTCGTTCCCGATTATACGTCGCTTGTTAAAAAAGTATATGGAAAAATAAAAACTCGACTTACGTCGGTTTCGAGTTACGTCGTTCCCGATTATACGTCGCTTGTTAAAAAAGTATATGGAAAAATAAAAATCAAGTTTAAGTCATTTTATTCGACTTTACGTCTGTCCGCCACAAATATTGAAGTCGTAATATCACTAGATAAACGTTTAANAAATACGTAACATCAAAAAATTAAAAAGCCGACAGAGAAGGGGCAAATGCCCGAAACATGTCTCGGCAAATAATGAACTGGATTAAAAGCAGGACATAAAGAAAAGCCTTATGTCGATTGTACTGCACTTCATTGTATGATAGAAACAAAATAAATGTAATAAATGAAATTCAGTAAACTCCCATAAAGTTCCATAAATATAGATTAAAGTTGTTTACAAATAGTTTATACAAGAGTGTCAGTGTTAGTTCTCTATTGACAACTGTTCTGGAAACAGGAGTGGCAAAAATGATTTTACCTCAGGCAAAAGTTTCCATCAAGCTAGCACTGCTGATTTTGATAAAATATTTTAAAGTTTGTAACGTGTTTAAAAAAAATAAAAGCCAAAAATATTTTTTTTAATCTAGTTAAAAGTATTTGCTAACAAAGAAAATATAGAATAAAGTTTATAAATATTGAAAAAATACATTTTTTCTCTAAATTCTGGATTAAAGTTAATTTTCAAATTCAAAGTATTTAAATTAAATGATTAAATAATTTAAACATTTATTTAAATAAAAAATATTTTCTTTTATTGAATTTTAAATCACAAAATAATAATATATAAAATACTATGAAAACATTACAACCAAAATTATTGAATTGTCATTAAATTACTTAAGGTTTATATATTTATTTGATGAAATTTATAAGAAATGTAAGAATTTTAAATTTTAATGAATAGAAATCTTGAAAGATGAAGTTTGAGCATTATGTAATGATGTACTGTACAACATTTGGAATGGGAATACTAGCACTAGGAAGTCACAGAAAAGATTTATGAAGTGTTGCATATGTAAAGAAATTCAAAAGATGTTTTTAATGAGTAAAGCTTTAAAAATTGAGGTGTAGATCATCAATAATTTTAAAAAAAATAATACAGGCATACCTCGACTTACGTCGGTTTCGAGTTACGTCGTTCCCGATTATACGTCGCTTGTTAAAAAAGTATATGGAAAAATAAAAATCAAGTTTAAGTCATTTTATTCGACTTTACGTCTGTCCGCCACAAATATTGAAGTCGTAATATCACTAGATAAACGTTTAAAGCACATAAAATCATATTAAAATATATACAAGTATGTACTGTATTTACAGTACACGCATTCGTAAATTTAGATTACTTTTTTTGTACTATATTAAAAACTAAAATTTATTTGTTTGTAAGCTTAAAATAGATTTTTATTAACCATATATTATTTAAAATGCTTTCCTAGTGATAAGTAGATTCGGAGACAGGTAAATTCGACTTACGTCG
>NW_019385067.1:106900-118151 GCF_000671375.1 Centruroides sculpturatus | reverse complement strand
TTTTTTTTTTTTTTTACTTTATATAATGAGTGTGATGACATGGCATTTATTTAGCCCAGATTATTATAATTAAGTTCTACCCAAACGCAAATTATTTAAATAATTATTTTAGCAAAAAAAATTCCAAAAAATTTATCTTTTCAATTCAAGGGTGTATAATGCCATGTTCATCATCTCAGAATATCCTGGCACCTTTGAATGTTTACGTGACTAGAATCTCAAATTAAATTGTACGCTATATATTCTAATGACAACATTTCTACAGATACAGATACAGACAAATGGTTTTTGAAAAGAATCATAACATGAAATTCTTGTTATGACTTAGATTTAATTTTTTTTCTTATAAAATTTGTGCATGTTATCCCTCTGATTAAAGGCAATTTATGCAGGGGAATTTGTGTTCTTTAATGTACAATTAGCATTTGTTTTTAAATATTCCGTAAATGTCATTAACTCTTATCATCTGTTTTTCTATACAATTGTCCAATATCTACAAGATCTTCCTGTACTCTCTAACGACAACTACGTTGAGGTACTTTCGTTTTTATTTTTTGACCTGAACTTTTACTCGTTATCTTCTTCATCTCATTGTTTTTTCTTTTCTGTTCCTTATCTACAGACTCTTTGTCGATAAGAGGAGAAATAATTAACACATTCTTCTACTTTTCAATCTAAATTCTCAATTTTTACTATTCTTCTCGGACTTTGCATTCTTTATTTAATTAACTGTTTATTTCCGGTATTCGCTTTACATCTGCAGTTGTTATTTTCACTATATTTCCGTTATTAAACATTCTGAAAATCATTCATTCCGCTTAGTTCCGCCAGCGTTATATATATTCAGAAGTTTCCATTTTTTCCCCCCTGGTTTTTACTCCAAATCAGACTGGTGTTTCTCTGAAATCGTGTAAAGTATTCGGAATAAATCCATTAAGCTTGTCTTTATCTGGTCGACTGACGTGTTTGTTTTCATCTTTTCCACGCTCTTCATTAGAAACTTCTCGTATGGAGTAGTGTTTTTCGTTGTTGCAAGCGTAACTGTTACTATGTCGAGTGGGATATCGACCGAATTGTGACGATTTTGCTTCATTTCTAGCCGTAAACGAGCATAGCGTTTCTCGAAAAGCTCCTCGATATTTAGCAGAGAGTAAAGAATAAAGGATCGGATTAATTGTTGCACTGAAATAATAGAAACATCCTGGAAAAAGAAAAAAAAATTAAACTCATCCAACGCTTCCGTTCTTAACTTTTCTCTATCATCAATCGATAGTTACAATAAAAGGATAAACTACTTCATTCGCTATCTTTTCTCTACCGATAAAAATACTTTTATCCCTTGCTCCATTACTAAAAAAAATTTTTTTGAGAGCCTACTTAAAATATGCTACAGTTGACTAACCGTAAAAATTAATGAATAGGTAAGAGTTTAATTCAACCACTTTTTGTCTAAATTACCGACATTTACAATGAAGAATCGAGTGCATTAAGTTACTGTTTAACGCGTTAAATAATGTAATACTGTTAATAATCACCTGCACTGTAATAAAGGACTTCATTGAGTCGTCTTAGTTGTGCCGTCCAGTCTTCGTGACTGACTACATTGGCTGTTAGTAGGCGTTGAGCGTGGAAAGGTGCCCAACAGACGAAGAAAGCGATAACTACCGCAACTGAAATAATAAACCAAGTTAATTATGCTAGATAATTAATTTTCCTCTTAGATTACTTTACTCTTTAATGTATTTAAGTATGTTTTGGTAAACAGTTTTGGTTTACGGAGAGGTCAAATTTTACTTTTATAGATTGAAATATTGATGTAAGTAAATGATACTTCATCTGTGTTGTAGACATTTTGTTAAATGTTAATCACGGAGAAGACAATATGGCATGTGTCATGCTTATAATTACCGCAGTTACCTTATAATGATGTGCTTCTGGTATATTAAAACGGGATAGACTAGACATTTCGAGTCACTCGTTTATAATTTCACTAGTTTTAAGACGAATTATTGTTAAAGTTTTCCTGAAGTAATTCACGAAGATAAAATAGCAAATTAAAATAACGATTTCTCGGCTAATTTCTAATGTTCGTAGTTCTTTAAAATAATACTTAAAATTCATTAGGACAAAGCTAATTATATATTCGAATAAATCAATAATATTTTAAGTTCATTGCAAGAACGTGATCGATAAATGATGTAGTGAAGTTATTTTCTCATCTCTTTCATATTTATAAGTTAGTTAATGTGTATTCATATAGACATAAAATATGCTGATTAAGTTAGTACTTATTCCTTTTACGATCAATCTGTATTATTATAGAGTGTGGGCACAATGGCAAATTTATCTCACACGTAAAATTTTAACATTTATCCAAACGGATCAGAGAATTACAATTAGTGGGGTTATGTAATTTTTATTGAACAAATTTGTGTGTTGCCATGTTAAATGATAAATAGAAAAATAAACACGCGCAAGGATTGCTAAACAGTTCGTCGAATAGACAAATATTTTTCCAATGTGTTGCATAAATTTTGATCAGATTAGATTCAACGAATTGTTTTTAACGTGTTTCCTTGTAATAAACGTGTGATGTAATGCAATTATACTTGTATAAACAAAGCGTGTACTTCATATAATTTGTAGCTGTAAAGGAAGATCGTATCATTATAAAGCATTATAAAACATACAAACACGCACATCATATGTAGAGTTGTGTGACTTGCATAGTTTATGCCAATCTGATTGTAATAAATAGAAGAACGCGTTAATTTCCCGATATCAAAAGCACGCATATTTAATTTTTCTGTTTTATACTGTAAAGATATGTTTGTATTTACCGGAAATACTCCAACATTCAACAACACATACATCTTCGCATAGATGTTAAAGCTCTCTTACCTAGCATTTTATGCACAGACTTCCTCAAATGATTTTGTCTGTTGCTGCTACCAGAAGAAGGCGAATATTTAGATTCATCAGCTAACATTCCGCTAAATTTGGAAAATCTCAGTTTCAAACCGATTTTGATGTATAGAATAATGATGACCGTCATGGGAAGGCAAAAGAACACGATAGTGGAGAAGTGCAAAAGTGGAAAAGTCACATCATTATTATCCATGGGTAAAGTACAGATTCCAGATTCTTCGGCTAAAATACCCGAATCGGCCGGGTAATCGAGGTAATTAATTCGAGTGTATACGGCGAAGGGAATAGCGCTGGCGCAGGCCAATACCCAGACAGTGCTGATGATCTTGATTGCTCTCGTTAATGTCGAAAACTTATGGACGAGCAGTGGATGGCAAATGGCTATGTATCTCTCCGTAGTAAAGGCAACGATGGTTAGAACCGAAGCATTGCTCGTCATTTCAGCTACGTAAGCTCGTAGTCTGCAGATTACATCGCCAAAAGTCCAAGGATACTGTTGCCAAAATACCTTCAGATCGTTTGGTAAACCTGTAAAAACGAAAAAAATTAATATTTGCAATGAGACTCGTTAAAGGTTATTTTTGCGTTTAATTAAGTGGCAGAAGGTCAAACATTTTAATTTATCGGTTGCAGACGATTGATAACCGAGTCACGTATACGACACTTGTTAAAAAATTTAATCGATGGAAACTAGTCAATTAGCATTACACGATCGATAACTAGAGGCGATTGGCAGAAAACAAAAATAGAGATTTGGCGATAAATCGTCACTAATGACCTTAGGCAAGTATTTCCTTCAATGACACTTCAGTGAACTTTTCTAAAATGAATATAAATTTCAAGAAAAATTAATATCTTATACTATTGTGAAATTATTTTCTGCGTTAACTTCGATTCGTGAATAATTGTGATAAAGAAATTCTCAGACTAAACTTAATTATCTCTACAGAAATTTTATTATACTGTATATAATAATAAAAATACATAAAGATAATATAGCTACATTAAATTGTATTCTCGTGTATGAAATTTTCATAAAAGACGATGTAGATCATAACCATCATCACAGAAAAGCATTACCATTTTTATTGTAAGAGTTATTTACGAATATGTAATGTTTCTGTATTTGATGATATGCTTATATATGCTAACCGACAGTAATTTTATTATAATGCATAAAATATCATTATATCAACTTTTTATAATTAGACAGTAAAATAATAACTGTATACAGATTTATACGACAAGTACAAACGAAGTGTAAAAGTATCAAAAGTTGTATGTAAATCGTTACTTGAATATCATTCTTCACCTTGAATCGCTGAAATGTCTTTATTTGCATTCGATTTTCGACTGAAAGATCAAGAAGACACTATCCAACTAAATTCCTTTCGAATTTTGTGTTTATCCGCCATAAGAAAAGGACAAATTTGTTATAATGAGAGTTCGGTTACTTTTGGAAATGATCCAAAATTCCCTGAAGAAATAGAGCAGTTATAACTCTTGACTTACTAAGAAGATGGAAAAGATTATTTAAGACCCTTCCACTTGGTTTTTTTATTGTTTGTTTTACTTTAAATATTACAAGTTGCGACCTAATTCGAAGATGTTGACGAATCACTGCAATGATAGTTTCACTTGTGTTTTTAGAAATAACGGATTTAATTTGTTTGACTTTTAGGAATTTTGAGAACTTCGAGTAATTTGTAAGCTTAGACTGAAATTTATTTATTTCGGCCGTGAGTAATTTATTATTATTACGAATAATCGCGGCTACGCCAGGCGATTCGCATCACGTTACTTCTTAAATGCCATCTCATTGAGATGTACTGGTGTGTTCTATTTTACATCTTACACTTGTTTAGATCCAAATTATTGGGTCTAACCAAGTGCAAGATGTAAAATAAAACACCAGTTTTATATAAAATATATAAATTAGCAATACGAACAATAGCTTAATGTATTCTTTTATATAACTGAAATATTTCCTGGTGTAAAAAGAAACCTGTTTTGTCTATTTATAACTCTTATTTCGTAATTCATATCGAGAAGCTTATTCGAACTATAATGTTAATAATGCGTTACTTCGCTTAAATTCTATTACAAAAGCAGTTTATTAATCGCAGAAAAACATTCTGTATATAAACAGGATGTTTCAAAAGTCCTCGTGTAGCTTTAAACTTTCCTGTATACATCTTAAGTTAATAAACTTACAATAAACATAATTTGAAATCTTAAATAACGAAGTTTTTTACCATTATTATTTTAATGATTTCCAGAAAAATCGATTGGTAGAGAAGATGCTTTTGCTTGGCCATCTCGATCCTAATTTAAACCTATTGAACTTTTTATGGGATCACATCAAAAGTTGTCAAAATTTTGTTTTATGGATGGATTACAAATGAAATCCATGCGGTGATTGAGCAACAGCTGATGAATTCGGAGTTCGAAAATTATCTTGAAGAGTCCATCACGTATGTTGATGGCTATGTACTGTACAGGTTATTAATAAACCTACGTCACATAAAAAGCTTCATTGACTAAGCTTCTGGTTGGTGTTTATTATAAATTTAATAATATATTTAAAAAATATTATACAGTATACGAAGTTAAGTTATTAAACTTTAAGCTTTTCAAGGACTTTTGAACATTGTCGATGCTTACACTGAATTGTAGATATACTTGTTGATCCAAATTTTTCGTTCAACGAATGAAAATCTAGGCCAATAAACGTTTAATAAAGAATAAGACTGAAAAATAATTGCTGTTTTCAATGATTGTTATGGAATGTAACTGGTTTTTTTTTTCAGATTATTTGACGATTTCATAACGAGAGATATAAATCTTTCTATTTAGAAGTAATGCCAATTCAGTTCTCGTCAAGCGTGTTAAATAAGCTGTAAACAAATTTCGACTAGATCAATCTCTTTAAAGGAATCACTCAAGCCTTCGTTCAGTTTTGACAAAAAAAAATTTTTTTTTCTTATCTAAATGGTCTCTATTAAAAGATACGTTATGCTCTTTAACAAAGTACGTAAATAATTATTTTATAATGATATATATCAAGAGAATGCTAGAAAGTTATTGAGTATCAAATCTTAAGTTACGAAGAAACGGAGTTAAAGTAGGGCAAAATGCTAAGAATATCCTTTTTGCGGTTTAAAATAAAAGACGATGAATAATAACAAAATGAGATTTTTGTGACACCTCATCTGAAAAAAGTTGCCGCAGTAGATTCATCCAAGTTTCTAGAAGTTGGCATTCTTGGATAACGTGGAAAAAAAGATGTTTTTAATGGATAAGCACTTATATTGTGGCTTTCGTGCCTAGTGTACTAAAATAAATATAGAAAATCTTTTTAAACTTATCCAAATTTATCTTAAATCATTTTTTCTCTTAAACTTCGCGCGTTTGAAGTGTGGAAAATGATAAGTTAGAAAAAAGAAATTGGCCGTTGCAACGATTCGATATCTTTTACCACTCTGTAAAATGGTGAGAATTTCGGGCACAAGATACAAACGATGTTTATTTTTTCTTTTTACTGATGTTCTTAAGTGATTTATTATTGGCTAAGGAGCATGTCTGAAAGACCACATGTTTCTAAAGGTCGCGAATTCGATCGAAACTTTACCACGTATCACAGAATTTTTATGGGAGATTTTTAAAAATAAATTTTCAATGAGAATTCTTTTAAGATTCTATTGAGTTTAGAAGGATCCTCACCTCAATGAGTTTTCATTAAAAATTACTAGTTTCGATATTAATTGTAGTCTTCAAATTTTAAAAATACATTTTATATAAAAATAAATGGATTATTTAGAAAATCTCGCTTTTAATTAAACTCTTCAACAAGGAATATTTGAGAAATTCATAACATTTTATTATCGAGAAATATTGATTCTGGTCTATCTGATTTCTAAAGTTTAAGATCAGTATTCCATTGGTTGAATATTCAATATCGCAGAAAGAAAGAAAAATATTATTCATTAGTATATATTAACTTTTAATAAACTAAAATAGTTGTCCTTAATTTGTAAATCATTGTAGAATAATCCCTACAGTGTATTCATTCCGCATAAATTTGGTAATTTCTTGAGGGAGACGTTTACGATCGAATTAGATACAAAGTTATTTTGACATGAAGTCGTACATTATCAAGTTTTTCTTAGAAATACAATGTAATTTCAACTTCCTTAAATTCTTATCAAGTATATTTGGTCTTACTCGATCTTCGACTTCAAATTGAGTGTAGTTAGATACACAGGTTAAATTTTTATAGCCTCGTAATACACGTACACTAGTTTTGTGCAAAATGAATTTTGAATCGATGCATTTGTCATTCTCGTATATCATTTTTTTCTTTTTCGATCCGATTTAATAGATTTTATTATTTTTATTTAATTCGTAAAAAAATCATAATATGTCTTATTTTATGACTGATGAATTTTAGTAGAATAAATCCGTGTTGAATGTATTTATAAAATTCGACGTATTAATGGACGATATTTACAATTTCATTCAAATGTGTTTAAGACACTGGAATAAATGCTCCAGAGAGCACTTTTAGACTCCTTATTGCTTAATATTTACTTTAGTAATAGTATGTCAATCGAGCAACAATTATTGTAATTAATTAGCAATGAATGATGCAATCCTCTTCGTTAGCTGTTTAGCTTTTAATATGTCAAAGTAAAATCTTTGTTTAGTGCAAAGTTTAATTTCAGGAAATATTACGATTATGGAGATAATTATGAATTTTTGAAACATTTTAATTAATAATTCATGACATTCAATGAAGAAACTAAATGCATGCCTTTTCCTTGTAAATCTTTTCCTTTTCCGAAATTACCCGTTTAATTTACTACCATTTTACTTTTTTGTGAGGGAATAATCCCTCTCTGATAGATATCGTCCACTGCATCTAGACTTGCGTATTATCGGAAAAAGCTGTCTATCCGGCCTTTTTTTTCTTCTGAAAATAACTGGTGTACTGGTGATGCATTATTTTTACTATCTAGATCAGACAGACAGTTGATAGAAGGAAATCCCTAAAGTTATTGTTAGCACTTAGGTTTATGCAAAACATCTGTGTTATTTTTGCATAACAAAACGCGAGGATTCATACGCTCATCAATTTTTAAAATAATAATCAAAATTGTATTTTCGCTTCTTTCCACAAATTTGAAGAAATGCGATTAAAATCTAAATATTTTAGATCAAACTTATTTTCTTCACGGGTAAAATAACGACTTTACACACTCCATCACTGATTCCTCCCAGAAAATAAGCAATTAATGGACTTCAGAAACTTGAACACTAGATTCATTGACGGTTCAATTTTCTTTTTATAAATAATAATTTAAGAATAAACATTGTTATTAGTAACCTAATTAAATAATGTTTAAGATGTNATGTTTTAATAGAATTTTGCTATTTTTCCTAATATCATTATCCTCTATGATGAAAATTCTAGTATGAATTTCAAAAGAAAATTATCCTCGACAAAAATGATGCTATCTTATATGAATTTATGGCATTCTCTTTGGAAATATAACAATAAATAGCATTTTCTCATGGATTCTTGCTTTTTATGCTAATTTTATATCGCTAAATATTACAATATTTTTACTATACTAGAAATCTGCTTGCAAATTTTTAAACTCTAGCTACAAAGTTGGATTCTAAGGCAATAATAATGGTATTCTCATAAATTTCTTCCAGCATTTTCTTAATATAATTATAGCATATCATAAGAGTCACTTGAGAAATGATGAGTTTAAAATTTCAAGTTCTTCATTAGTATCGACTCTTTTCTCACAAGTCATTTCTAATTAAATAGAGGCAATATTGAGGTCTTTGATTCATACATATAAAATTATTTTCTCTATTTGTACAGAAACTTTGAAGTTATTATAAGTATAAACATTTTTAAAGTTTTTTTTTTTTCTTCTAATTTTCAATTTTTAAAGTACTTTAAAATATAATTTATCATAGGAAATGTCAAAAATGTTTTCTTAGAACTAAATTTATTATCAAATATTTGAGGATAAGAAAACACTTCAGTAACAATGGGAGATTTCTTTGAAATCAATCTCGACGTACAATAATAAATGAAATATAAAATATTTGCTAGTTGGAAGAGGCGTTAACTTCATTTTATAAGTTCTTAATATAATTGCTTGTGTATAAATAGATGTATACGTTCAACTTATCGAAAATGTTTACATTATATTAATATTTTAGCTTATCTTAATGCTTGAAGAAATAATGTTTGATCGCATTACATTCATGCTTATACTATATATCAATTTCTTAGCGCATTTATGGAAAAAGAATATCGTTTTTGAGAAACTGGAAAACTAACTTTATTCACTTCTTCATGTTTTTATAATGATTTCAAAACATATTTTGTATGTTTATTATTAAATATAATACAAATAAAATAGATACATAAGGATATTCTGTATATTAAACCTAGTTTTAATGCGTCATACTTCGATATAATTTTGTATATACTGTATGATAATGAAATGTTATGTAAAGACTTAACATTTATAGGAAATAAGTTTTTCTTTCCTAGTTTGAAGTAAGTAAAATTTTATTTATATAGAAGGAAAAGTATGTTAACTGTGAACAATGTTCCTTAAAATCAAAATATTAATGAATAAAAAATTTGTAACAAATGACTAATTAAAATTATATAATGTAAAACAGTAAACATACATAAAAATAAAAGTATAGATTTTTTATCTAATATATAATTTTTGCCTTAAAATTCCAGATTGCATTCAAGACACTTCAGTCTACAGAATGCATGCACATTCTTGATATTGGTTTTTTATTTCTTTCATTAATGTACGCTGCAGTATAAATTATAAGTGTATATAAATGTAAATATAATATATTATTATAATCTAAACTAAATATAAGAAAATAAAACATTAAGATGAATGATAAATTATCAATAATCTTCAAGCCAACATGCAATTTCTGAACCAGTGGACTTGTTGACATCTTAAAGTTTAAATCAAATCATCTCAACGTTCAAAAAGCAATACTTGCGAAGTTTCATGTCATCCCATATAATTTCCGGACCAAAGTATTCTTTATATAGCATTTCGTCATACTTTTATCCGGAAATTATATAGAACACATCCGGATCGTGAAAGTTGAGGATTCTGTTGTTTTCTGAATGTTACCCATGTAGGATTTAAATACTAACATTGAACACATAAATGACTTTTGAAATGTCTACAGCAATTAGAAAAATGTTTATCCTCTCTTAAAAACAGTCAATGCTACATAAGGAACATTTAATACAAGTTTTAATACAGAATCATCAATAATAAATGCCATTTTGAAAAAGGATTTAGAGTTTGATAAGGCAATTGTCTCTTTATTTAAGAAACACCGTAATATTTTGTGTATAATCCGCGGGTTATCTGTGTTTTAAAGATAATTTGAAGCCATTATGCGGGTTGTGTGTTCTAGCAATTTTTTCGACTTATACGCAGACATAATCATGTTGCCTCAAGATCTTTTGCAAATGACATTTTCGATCATCGAAATATTAATAATACAAGTACAAAAACTTCATAAAATTTATTTAATTAAATTCGACTTTTATATTTGAGAAAAAATATATAGAATTATTTTAAAGTAGAAATACGTGTTACTTTATTATATATTTGTATAACAAAGAAAATTCATTAAAATTGTGTATATTATGTTACCGGCCAAACTAGTTTATCCTATGCGTGTCAGGATATACTAGTTTAGCCTAGGATAATCTAGTTTGGCCTAAATACTTTAGGCTTTACTAGTTTGTCCTAGGCCGAACTGATTACAGATAGGTGCCAGTGCAAAAACAAAAATGATTTTGTGTAATTCGAAATGCCACCCAGTGTACCTAGGTAACCCCAATGACGGTGCTTCGGTTAGGTTGGTTTGGTTAGGTTAACTACATTTTTAGTAGACGTTTCCTTTTTTTTTTTTTTCTTTTGTTCAAGAACTACCGTGAATCAGTAACTAGTGATGTTAATTAAACAATGGGCGGACTGCCGGCGGCTCCCCTCCGGGAGGAGTCCGAATAGGGGACGAACAGTCCGAAGTGCCGCCATTGAGGTTACCTAGGTACACTTAACCCACCCTGTAAAAATAAATAAAAGATTAAATATTTTATATGTTACACTAAGAAACACAAACAAGTTCATTTTTAATTTTAGTTTGACTTTAAAAGTTATTTTTATTATTTCGTTTGAATTTTTGAAAATATTTTCGAAAGTTAATTACCTTTAAAAGTGCATGGCTTAATAAAAAAAAA
>NW_019385067.1:104321-106030 GCF_000671375.1 Centruroides sculpturatus | reverse complement strand
GCGATCACCAGAAAAAGTATGATAACTTTATTATTTTTCGTCTCCGGTCCAAAAGTAGGGTATCGTTGAAGTCGTCTCGGTCCCCTCAGTTCAGATAGATACTCAAAGTCCCGAAATTCCATAGGTGGTTATCTATATAATAATTTCCCTAATTGTATTAATATTTTAAATCGTTTGATTTTTTGTATGTTTTTTAATTGGTTGATGATTGATTCTATCAACTAATTTGTCGATTGTTTGAGCTTGATTGTATTAGCTTGATTCTTTAGATATCGAAAATTAAATAAAGAACATTACGTTAATTTAAGCGTACAGAAACGTTGCTGTTGTTTCAGCAAAGATCTTATTTTCACTTTACCGAGTGCCTAGTAGGTAATTTGCAGATTACCTAGATAATTTGAGAAATAGAACAATTTTAGCAACTTTAACGGATCACGCTAGTTAATCTGCAGATTAGCTAGGTAATCTGCAGATTAACGAGTTTCCGAGCTTTAGCGGTAACATGTATACCAAAACAAATAAATGAAAATTTGCATGTATCATTGTTATAATGTGCGAGTGCGAACTCTTGGTATAACAATGAAATCTTATTAATTTTGTATTTGTTTTACTTTTTTAAAAGCACGTTTGCCTAAATTGTGGCCCATTGTAATGTTACGCGTGATCAACGTGGCCCGCGAAAAAATTTAGGTTGGCCAGGCCTGACTTAAATAATAATTCTAAATCAGTTCGGCCTAGGACAAACTAGTTAAGCCTAAAGTATTTAGGCCAAACTAGATTGTCCTAGGCTAAACTAGTGTATCCTGACACGCGTAGGATAAACTAGTTTGGCCGGTAACATATAGCATATAGTATATAGCATATAGTATATAGCATGAAAATAAAATTGTACATTGTGTCTTTGTTCACTTTGAACTTGGACTTGTTAAATCGAGGGAAGTGAATCATAATTTCTAGGTAAAACACCACCTTTAATATAAAATCATCTTGTAAAGGTGTTTTACTCGGTATAACAAGTCCTAGTTCACAAGAAAGTCCAAAGTACAAAGATATAACTAATTATGGACAAGAAGTACAGTACGTATTTAAAAATTATCGAAGTAAAACTGTGTAGCTTATCTATATATATAAAAGTGAATGTATGTCTGTATGTCCTTCATGCATTATCACACTGTTTATCCGATTGCCATGAAACTTTGGGAAGTTGTTTAATACACTCCCGCGAAGGTTTCTGGCATAGTACATTTATCCTACTATAGATGGCACGAGTGTATACGAGCATTTCATCGTGAGTTCGATGGATTTCAAATTGTGAAGACCGTTTCCCCCCTCCAAAAATATCTCTATATATGCATTTGTGAACTGTTATTTACGATATTTGTAATAATTTTTGTTTAATCACTTTATTTCAACTATTTTTTGCTAATTATGTATTTGCTCTAACTTTGTTAAAATCTTAACTTTATCCCGAACAACAACCGAAGTTGTAAGAGGAAATTTGCCTATTTTACCGATCTAGGTATCCCCTTTTCCAAATTTTAATATCAACTCAAAATAATTTAAAGACAAATTACAATAAAACGGTTTATTATCCAACTATCAGAAATTTCACAACATGCCAAGGAAGAGAGGAAGGAGCAATTAAATAATTAAAATTGTAAAGGATTAAAAAATATATATAAAAATGGGGAATATCGCACTTCTGACAA
>NW_019385067.1:94290-96805 GCF_000671375.1 Centruroides sculpturatus | reverse complement strand
CATCTGCCAAGGAATTTTTCCTGTTTTTTTTATCATATTTTACTTACTTTTTAAATTTTTCTTGTGATCTTATTGTAGTCATGACTCATATTTTGTGTATCGCTGCTTTAGGATCCTTGTGTTAATAAGTGCTATAAGTTGCTAAAATATTGTTTGTGTTTTCTCAGTCAACGAAATTAAATGACTAAAAATTACAAGTTATGCATTAAAATTCAAAAAACAATTTTGCTTTATAATTAGAATCGTTTTTATGGCTTCAATATTAATTTAATTTCAACTTCTCTTTCGACCACAGGAATTCATGAGTGAATAGATTCTGCAGAAACTGTAGATTTTGGAAAACAAAGGAGTAATTCTATTAAATTATTAAAATTGTGGAATTCGATTTCCTTTTTGTGCATTTCATTAAATATTTTGACCCATCTGTCAGCTACATTGATTTTTTTTCTTTATTCAATTTCTTCAAGTGTTTGGTTATTGATGTCTTTATTATCGAATTGCTGAATTTCACCTGTTTCCGTGCGTATAATGTGTTCCATAAATTAGTTGAAACTATTCTGTAAGCTAAATTTTATGCCATTTCATTCCATTCAAATTTATGACCCGTATCAATGAAGAATAAACATTTTCTAACAAAGTACGAGTTTGGAATACAAAATACAAACTGAAATGCTAAGTTTTTGATTTTCAAAAAACGAGACAAAAATGAAAATGTTTGTCGATGGGACAGAGCAAAAACAATACTATCCCATTCAAAACGGTATGTTTGTGCAGCCTAGTTATTAGGCTGAACAAATGTAAGGCTTAATTGATGATACCCTGTCCATTATCAGCAATTGTTTGGTATTGGACAGAATTACTATTGGCAAGATACCAAAATAATACACAAAGCAAAAATACATCATACCATTAAGTTCGACCCTACTCGATATAAGAGAGACGACCTCCTTTATCTCCCTACCCCGTCGACCTTTAACCACCAAAATTTAATAGCATCAATCTCCCTAATACACAAACCTCCCTGTAAAATTTCAGAAATTTTCGACAAAAGATACAGTAGTTATTAAGCTTCAAACAGGATGAACAAAATTGCGCCACCCAAAACTTAAATATTGATGAATGAATATAAGGATATAAAATTAAAATATTGAATTTATACAGGAATAAATAAATATATTTGATAAAATTCTGAACAAAATAACATTATTTTTTTGTTTGGAATGATTTTTATTTATCTGTTTTTTTTCCTTCCAACTATTCGTTCGGGATCAACATTCCTATGCTTTTTTATGTGTCGAGTATCTCATTCTTCTATACAGAAGCAAGGAATTTATTTGTGAAAGAAGAAAATATAATTTTTTAACATATTTTCCGATTAAGCGATCGAAAAATCCCGTTTTTCCTACAATAAACATGCAAATTTACGATTTAGTTAAGGTTGTTGACTGTTATTTATCAAAAAGTGAACACATGCCGACAGTAGCTTAATAGGAAACCTTTTCCTTACTCGATTGTATAACTTCATACTTCTATATATCTAGCAAATACTTGTTACTTTATTCTGTAGGATAGAATAGTGAGAATATTGTAAATATTTTTATATATAATACGTTTAAAAATAATCGTATTTTAAAAGGCACCGATGCAAGATGTTTACATTACATTCAATTAAATCGCATTTAAAATGTCTAACATGCTTTTAAATTGCAAGTTTATATTTTGATAGATTTTAATATTATTTTCTGAAGCCGTAAAATTTTATTTAAGCATTAAAAAAATAAAAATAAAATAAGTAAATTTATTATTCTTGGTGTAGAATTTATACAGGTTGATTGATCGATTTTGGTGTGATTTTCTTGTACGAGAGCCATAAAAATACTACATTGCGCCTAGCCAAAAACTATAAAATAATCAAAAATAAATAAATAAATTCCTGGAGATAAAGATATCTTTATGAAAATGTTAATGCATTGTATATTTATTTATTAAATAAGTATTAAAATCATAAATAATTTGAATCAGTTTATATTTATGATTTTTTTCTATTATTTCCGTACGTTTTTCATTTGTTTTATTGTAATAATTAATTTTATTGTTATTTTTATTTTATTCAATATTTTTAAAAATTATTTTTTATATTAAAATTTTTAAAGAAATTAAATTATTTTTAGAATATTTTACATTGAAACTTTATTGTTCCAATTGATATAGGGGAGATCGGGGCAAGATCGGCATGTTAAGCTTTACTTAAATTTTGTGTAATAAATACTGCTGAAAACTGAAAAAAACCTTTTGCATATTGTCTATTGGAATGTTACCTTACTATACATCTGGTTAAAATCAGTTTGGACATAAAAATAATTAAAATAATTACAACTTTACAAGAAGAGAGAAATTGACGAAGTTGCCCCGGGTATAGGGGCAAGATCGGCAACTTCTCTTTTTTTGTAAAGTTGTAATTATTTTAATTATTTTTATTAAAGTTGCCCCTGGTATAGGGGCAACAGTAATGGGG
>NW_019385067.1:81514-89101 GCF_000671375.1 Centruroides sculpturatus | reverse complement strand
ATAAAAGGTCGACTCCGCCGCAAGACTGGATGAAAAGAAAGAAAGAACAACAACCATTCTCATGAATTAATCAAACCTTTTCAACTATTTTTAGAGCAGAAAACTGAAATATATATATATATATATATATATATTTCAAAATGGACGAAATGGTTTTGATGTGTTTATTTCAAATAGAAAAAACCTAGATATTCGATTTATATTTATAAATATATTTACTATACGTTGCACATCTTATAAACTTTACCGCACATTTTTCCCATTAATGCCTTTTTCATATACAGTTCTTTCACCTATGGGTGTGATAATGCATTAAGAGATGAAACTACTACTTGGTATATCTGTTTAAAAGATATAAAATTCCATTATAAAACAAATAAACAGAATTAACATTTCGATTTGTATCCGCATGAACAGTCATTATTAATGATTAATAGTTCAAGTTACGCAGATTGCTTTCGGCTATCGAATTTAAATGTCAAAAATGGGCAATTAAACGGTTGTAATCTCTGAAAAACTTATATATATATAAATTACTCTTAAATATTTCCAGTTAAAAAAGGATCAAGACTATAAACGAGAATATGGCTAATATTGAAAACTATGGTGAGTTGACCTGTATAATAGTGACTTGTGCGCTCGTTATTCGTTACTCGATTACTCGCTGGAAGGTAACAAGTATTTAGTAGATAATAATTACTATTGATACTCAATTACCGAATGGTTACTACTCAAATTAAGTATTGTATTTTGAATTTCTATTCAACAGAACTTTATCGGATTCGTGCTGACTTTAGTTTGATTTTTGTTAATTTTGTTTACTTATTTTAGTGAATTTATATTATTTTTATTTCATTATTTCATTCAGTGAGAACAGTATTTATTTAAATATATGGTTTCCGTCATATTAGTCAGGTTTATGTAAATAAATTATTCCTGCTTTGTATTATAGAATTCTGAAATTCGTAGTTTAGAGTCTATTATAATTGAAGGTGATTCTGTTGAGACTTAAGTTAATCGCAGGCATATTAGTCATTCGATTGAAGGATAAACTGCTGATCTCTTAAACCAATATAGTTTATGACACGATTGGGCTTCAGATAAGTTCTTTCGGCTAAGTTTGGTTTGATTTAGTTTGGCAACGCAACACGTGGACCATCTGCCAAGGAGAATGCCTCCCGGGAGAGTTCAGTGGAAAACTGGCCTTAATTTAGAGTTGTTAGACACGTTAAGAAAACCCGGAAAACTCCACATGGCTGTTGGTCAGGCGCGAACCCGCGACCTGGTTGTTTTATTGTTGTTATTTTATTTTATTTCCTTCGTTTCTTGCGTTTTTATTTTTTCTGCTCTGTCTTGTTTGATTTTACATAATGATAGTTGAGGAAATTTCCTAATTTCAGAATGACAATTTATCTGTTATGTGTTCTTTAACGTTTATTGTAATTTTTTATATTTTTATTTTTTGACGGTCAGATGACAACAGCGATTAGAGTATTCTATTCTATCCGGAGAATCCGTTTTTGAGCCCGGTTTGGATTATCAGGAATTTTTCAATTGTTAAATCGGAAATTCGTGAAGCATAAATATCTTCGTCTCACTATTTGGACACTATACTGTTAGTTGCGTTCAACTCCTAATGATTACGAATGAAATGCCCTCTTACTGCTCATGGCGGAAGGATTTAATAAAGTCATTGTAACTTCTTATAATTCCTTAAATCAGCACGTAGTTTATCTAATTTATTTTTAAATTTCCACTTAACATATAAAATAAGTTTTGTTTTATGGCTTTATATCTTTAAGAATTGTTAAATTGTATAATAATGATAACGAATAGTAATGAGTAGCAAATATTTTTTAAGATTACTCTTTACTTCGGATCATCGCGAATAACGTGCACAAAAGTAACGGATAGTTACTATTCGCACATCACAAACTGTTTATTATTTAACATTTAATTACTTTAATTATCTGTTTACGTAATTTTTTTACCTTTTTATAGCACATTAAAAGTTCCTGTATCTTGGTTTGAATATATTGTAGGTTTATATGAAATTAATATAAATTTTAATATATACTATAAAATTAATTTAAAATTAAGAGTATTTTGCTTATGATAAGTGATGTTTAAATAATTAAATGTATTTAACAGCATTGACATCACTTTTTGGGGCACAGTTTGAAAAAACTGTAGACCTATAAATTCACAGTCGTCCGGTAGCTGTCCTTCTTAATCTCGAAAACGGTGTTAGATAGAAGAAAGTCGAGACCAGATATGGAGAGCTTAGGGCAGAAGGCTCCGATAATATACGAAAGTCTGGTCTAGACCGGAAGCCACGTGATTTCAATTCAAAAATTTTCCCAGAATGGAGTTACATAGATGACCGGCATAACTCTGTTGTTATCAGAAAAAGTGTGATATAGAGGGGAAAAACACTTTTAATTTGAGATCGAGAGCATATATTTTAAATCAAATAAATTAAAAACATGATTAAAAATTGCAGCCAGGCATTATGACGATTTCACAATAATTTTTGCTCGTCTCATATAATTATCAATTTTTGCATCTATTTAATATTATATTTTCCTTTTTAACTTTAAATCTGAAACATCTTTTTTCGTTGTTTTATTTTCCAAAAAACATCACCAATAAATATATTTTCTACAACTCTGTAGTTACCGTTTTTGTTTATGGTGTGTCAATTCCATAAGCTGTATATATTTCTTTTTTGATGTTCTTATATATTTGTTTTATAAATTGTGTTTCAGTTTTATTGTTCTTATAGAATTTCTCAATTTGTTTTATTTTATTCTATTTTTAATGCGAATAAATCTATTGTATATTTACTTGTCTCGTGTTTTTATTTCAATTGGATATAATTCTCGGAATATAATGAAATGTTTTCCTCTTTGTTAACATCTTTCTTTTGTTAATATTTGCTTCAATTAATACAGTATTAATTCCACCAATGTGACGTCTATTTACATAGATCAGATACCTACTTCTAAGAAAATATTTTTGTAAACTATACAATGAAACACGCTGAAAACATTTTTATTCATCGACTTAACAGTCGAAACTTGTCAATAACTTGCGTAACAACAGTATTTTCCCACAGTTTTCTATGCAAAAAATCTATTTAAAAATTAAATAAAACATTCATTCAAATTTATGAAAATTCAAAAAAAGAAATCGAAAAATAAATTTTATTATGAATAATAATTTTTTGATGAAATTCAAATCGAAAATGTTATCAAACATCAAGTAAAGATTCCACATTATTGCAAATGCTTTTATATGTCTATCGATTACTGAAGCAAGATACATTATGTAAATTAGATTTGATTTTTTATACATATAGGCCTATTTTTATAGATAACGACTCGTGATATCTATTTTGAATGGTTTTATCAAAAATGCTTTATGAATAGTATTACTCTGTTACTTCTTATAAATCTTATACATCATAAATGATTATAGCTGTAAAGTAAAATGTAAGGAATTTTTAAAATCGGCTTTGCTTTGGATATCTGTCAGTGGTTATTTTAGAAAAGATAAGATTTATGTCCGAATTTCAGTAATCCTGCAGTTAAGTATGAAACCAATAAAAGTAGATTTGCTTTTACAGAAACATATATAAGCGTTATTTATTCTTAAGATAATGAAGTTAATTATATTTGCAATTTTTATAAATGTTAAAATTTTCATTAAATTTAATATATTTATTTTCTCAATTATATTTTTGAATGGTTTTTATTTGTTGGATAATAAATAATGTAATAATAATCATAACCTGAAAGTTTTAGCTTTAAAATTTTTTTCAATACAGTTTTTGAGAAACGATTTAAGAGCACAAATTGAGATATAAAAATGTATTTTATTAGCACACTAAATAATTATAATTTCCTTTTCTCTGACACATTAGATTGTCCATCTGTAGCGAACCAGAGTTCATCTTTCAGAATTCTTTTCTAGGTTTATCTAGGATAGTCGGGAAACTTTCTACTTTTTGGGTTTTAATTAAATTTTCTTTTGATGAGTTTCATATTTGATTTTATTTTGAGCATGTATTGTCTTCTTAGACTTATAAATTCCCATTGTCGTCCATCTATAAGTCTATCTATCTGTCTATTGTCTCCTCGTCCTTCCTTAATCTCAAGAACGGAGTTAGATAGATGAAACTCAAGACCAGATATGGAAAGCTTATGGGTAGGAACTCCCGATTAACTATATGGGAACTTCCGGTGCAAGCCGGAAGTCATGTTATTTCAATTCAAAAATTTTCCCCTGAAAGGAGTTATATCGACACGATTCTATTTAACAGGAAAAGTATGGTGTACAGGGGCAAGAGGCTACTAATTTTAGGTGGAGAGCATATATTTTAAATTAAATTAATTTAAAATTAAGAGTATTTTGCTTATGANAATTCCAAGCTGATTATAATTATCGCAGATTAACTGTCAGATTAGTGGATTATAATATTTTTAAGGCGTACAGAGTTATTGAATACATACCCTATGCGAAAGTAAAATTTTACAGCTTTAATAATCAGGTATTTAATTTTTTTAGTAAAAGTCAAAAAATTGATTTACCCTCGAACAAAAATTTTAATTACACTCAATTACTTCAATTTGCTTCTGTACAAACAGCTAGACATTCTTCAATAACTTTTTTAATCGTTTAGTTATTATTATTTTTTAATATATAAAATTATCTAGGAATATGTATAACATCAATTTTAATTTCTGTATTTTTTAATCTGAAATTTGATGTCAGTTTTGCTACTTATGAAATATTATCATCAAATATGCTACATAATATTCAAACATCTCTACTACTAACTACAAGTTTTCATATCTCTTACATCAATTTTCCAGTACAAGATTAACATTTTTTTAAATCCAAAATCTCGTTACAAAAAGCTTAAACTTGGATAATTATTAAAATATTTAATAAAAAATGATAATCCTCGATACGTGCTCGTTATACGTAACTTAGAACTAAAGATGTAGGAATATATTCCTCGTTATAAGAAATAAAAAAGTTTGTTTAACGTTATACAAAGCTTAAAATATTTCTTCATTCTGTAAATAAAAGTAAACAGACACAGAAAATAACTTATAAGACTTTTATCTTGAAATTTTAAGTGTAAAACGAAGTCCACAGTATATGAAAATCGCCATTAAATTACTTTAAAACTCTTTAACGTTATTATAAACTTATTAGAAGAGAAGTAATTTAACTCGACGACAAAATTAATTATAAATATATTCACGCAATTATCCACAATTATAAAAATAAAACAGATGATATATTAACGTGAAATTGCAGAATATTAAGAATTCAAGTTTCGTTCTCCTTCAACGAATTCCAATTTTATTATTTGGTTAGCAAAACTGAAACGTTTAAAGAAGTAAATAATGCGCTTAGTTATTTACTTTTTCTTTTCTTCTATACGGAAAGAGAAAACGGTTTTCATTTTATATCAATTTCTTTTAAATATATTCAGTTAGAAGTTATATGTTCAGCTGTGTTTATTATATTGGTTGCTAATACAATTTTACAAATTCAGTTATTGCTTATAGAACTCGGAAGATGAATATTATTGTTCAATTTAATGGATGGTTGAACCGGATTATTTATTTCTATTTCTTTCGATTACAATCTGTACAATATTAAAATTAATAAATTGATAGTGTTTATTTGAAAATAATTTAGAAAATATTATGATGTAAGGTTTTAATGCGTGCTATAGCTTAAATCTCATTCCTACCTCCATGAACAAGAAACTATTCTACATCATTAAATAATAAAATAAAATTTCTTTTGTTATGCTTATTTATAATGCATTTTAAAATCTTGTAATACATTCTTTCATGTCTTTTGATAAGTTAATACAATGTAAGTTGGGTACTAACATATAAAACGCTACTAATTCGTTATTATTTTTATAAGCTATCCACTGTTTTGCGCTCTTATTAATATAGTAGCAAAGTTAGTAAATTGTACAGAATTTTTTTGATAAGGAAGAAAAATATTTAATTATTTCAAATGTAATTATAGTAGCATATCTTGAAGAACACAGCAGTAATCCCATTAACCGAGGTAATGATGAGGAAGGGTATTTAGTTCAGTATTGTGTTTCATTTACTTGGCAAGACAAGGTTATAATTAACTTGATTATAGAAGAAAAACTTATGTAATAAAATAATTACATATAAAAAACTTTTAACATAAATATATTTTTATACGAAAGCAGAGTAAGAAATTTACACGTTTTTCTATAAAAATAATCCGTAATGATTGCAGTTTAAAATTCATTTATGTATAATCTCCAGTTTCTTTTAACGACCTTGGAACCCGGTTGATCGAATCCCAGTTACGAAAGTTTTTACAGTATATTCAAATCTATTTCATTATTATTTGAACAACATGTTTGAACGAATATAATTTCAACAGATTAAAAATAGAATGACAAATTATAAAACTGAGATGAATGAATTACTATTTTAAATTTTAAATATGTGATAAATCAACAATATTTATAATAAAACATTTATTATTTTGATAAAAGAGAAAATTTTCAATCTTAAATAATCCGGACAGATGAGGCCGGAAACAATTTTCATTATTTTAATAATAGAATTTTTTAAATCAAATGTCACAAATAATAAACATCTAAAAAAAGTAATTTTCGTTTAAAAATTACTTTGTTTTATTTTATTTTTTTATATTTTTTTATAGAAACGTGTCTGCTTCAGTTATATTAGTAATACTTTACAGGATTATTACTAAGCTAGCAATAGTAAATGTCTAAAAGTTTGCCTATCTGATTTATAACATCATCTTAATGGGCCATGCTACTTTAGTACTAATGTCAAAAAATGCATTAAGCTGGTTTAGTATATAAAAGGTGTACTGTATTTTTTCTTTATTTTTTAATAAGTTGAATTTTATTATTCTGCTTCAGTAAAAATGCAGAAAAATTTATTTTTTAAAATATTAAATTGGTTATTAAAATGCAGCTTGATTTTAAAAAATGAGTCATTATCTTGTAGAGAAAACGCCATTAAAGACTAATAACCGTAATCAATAAAATAATATGTATTATTAATTTATTTAATAAATTATTAATGCGGATTATATTAATGATAATACTTATTAATTAAATTAATAGTGCTTGCTTAATAATAATACTAATAACGAGCGATTATTTATTGTGACATCGTCACAATGCTGGGCTACAATTTTTAATTATATTCGTAATTTACTCTATTTAAAATGTGTGTTCTCCATCTCAAATTAGTAGTGTCTTGCCCCTGTACATTACACTTTCCCTGATAACAAAAGAGTCGTGCCGATCATCTATGTAACTCCATTCGGGGAAATTTTTGAATTGAATTCACGTGTCTTCCGGTTTATTCCGGAAGTTCGAGGCAGGATCCTCTAAAGTTTCCATATGTAGTCTCGATTTTCATTTATCCAATACCATTCTCGAGATTAAGGAAGGAGAGAAAGACAGATGGACGACAGTGGAAATTTATATCTACAAGTTTTTCAAATTGCAGCCCAATATAATAATAATAA